>NC_080053.1:16062026-16097026 GCF_026212465.1 Amaranthus tricolor
TTGATCCATACCATTTAAATTCCTACTAACAAATTGTAATTTAGTTAGAGAAATGTAAATCATAAAAGAAATTTATTTAAATATCAATATTAACTTTATTCATTTAACAAATTAAACTTTGCTAAAGAATATAAATCAGAAACATAACTCAATCCTTTTAACAAAATTGAAGTTTATTAAAGGATTAGTAGAGAAAATTATATATAAAAGAAAATATATTCAATCCTCCTAAAAGTCATAGGATATCATCATACATAAAATATATTTCACCTTAGAAATCTTATGAATAAAATTTATAAATAACAATTCAACTAAACTTACCCCTTGAACAAAAGATTGGATTGAACAACAAAGTTTTTTTTTTCTTGAGAATGCCGAAAACAATAGGGAGCAAAGGAGAAGCAATTTTTTTCTGAATTTTTTTTGTTCAAAAGATGATTAAAATGATGAAGAATTCAAAAGATGCTTGAGAATTAATAAGGAATTAAGGACCATCTTAATTATGCCTAATACACTATTATGAGAGGAGTTACAAAATTCCTCCCATACTTCCCCACAACCGGCTGCCCTCTTCAAATACCCTATGTATATATTTTTTTGTTAATAATTATTCTATTTATTATAAGAATGTTAAATCGGAAAAAGAACCCTACGCGATAACAACGTACGTAAGAAAAAACTTGTTACCGTTAGAATTAAACCTACTTTATTACTTATAATAAACTATATAAAGTAGTATAATTTAATATTACTTATTTATTTTATTTTGTTATACTTTATTTTATTATATTTTACTTATTTCTAAACCCGATAAATTACGGGGTGTTACACCCTTCCAGAACAGTGTCTCCTGTGTCACTCCTAGAAATAGTACATTTTTCAGAAGTGAAGTTTACAATGTTAACTTTGTCACAGAAATGAGAAATACTTAGTAAGTTATGTTTCAAATTCTCGACTAAAAATACATTATCAATTGCATGGGAACTTGACCTTCCTACTTTTCCTTTGGCGATGATTTCACCTTTCATGTTGTCACCGAAAGTCACAGTTCCCCCATCCTAGGTTTGTGAGAGAAATTTTGATTTATCACCTGTCATGTGCTTGGAACACTCACTGTCGAGATACAATGAGTTGTTCCCCTCACTAGAACCTGCATGACAAATTAATTGTTAGAATTAGGAACCCAGTCTTTCTTGGGTTCCTTGTCGATTTGACATGAATCAATTTTCTTAATCCAAATACGATCAACATAGTCTCTATTGGAGACCGTATGCTGTTCCCTTTTGGCACACTGGATTTTTAGATGTCCAGTTTTTCCGCAAAAGGTACAGACTTTGCTACTTGGGAGATCGACATAGACCTTTTTCTTTTTATTATTCTTAAGGTAATCTAGACCTTCTGTATTTCTAGTTTTAGCATTTAGAATCCATTTGGGAACATTTTTGATTTTCCCTTTTTCTCTTGAGTTTAATTCAATTTCTAATTTATCATTGTCAGTTTGGTTGGATTCTAAGTTGATTTTCAATTTTTGAAAATCTGAAACTAAATCATTAATAGATACGTCATTTAATTTCTTATTTAAGCCTAGTAATTTATATTGAGTCAATTCAACATTAAAAATAATATTCTCCTTTTTTACTCTTTACATTGTTTCCTTTAAAATGACATTCTGATCTAGAAAATTAAAAAATCTATTTTGCACATCGGATCTAAAGGCATTTATATAAGAAACATGGTCTTTACTAATCTTAAGGTCTTTTTCAAGTTGGAGACATTTGTCATTACGTTCTTTCAATTTATCTTGTGTCTCCATAAGCAACTCAATTAATTTATATCTATTTAATTTAAACAGATGGTTAGGAAATGAATTAGAAGACTTTACCTCCTTTCCTTTGGACTTCTCATTCTTGCTTTCGTGTGAGGCCATGAGACATAAATTAGTTGTTTCTTCTTCTTTGGGGTTTTCTGTCTCAGCATCACTCTCGGATTCTCCCCATGCAACTATCATGGCTTTGCGAAAGTCGGTTTTGTTGAGATTTCCTTTGCTTGGTAGTCTTCCTGTATCCCTTGTTTTTCCCTTACCCTTTTCGTTTTTCCACATAAGGCAATCTTTGATGAAGTGATCAGTACTTCCACATTTGTGGCATTTATGGTTGGATTTGGTATTGGTATTTCTTCTTTCTTTGTTATTTCTTTGATTGGTGTATCTGCTGATTTTCGTACCAACATGGTAGCCTCCTCTTCATCACATTCTGATTCTTCTTGATCTGCTGCTGTCAAAGCCAATCCCTTGTTTCAAGAACTGTCTACTGTTCCCAGATGTAATTCGTGAGTCATAAGGGAACCAGCCAACTCTTCCAGATTAAACTTTGTGAAATCTTTAGATTCCTGGATGGCAGTGACTTTGGCTCTCCAGCGTTCATCTTAAGGGAGAATCCTTAGAATTTTCCTTACTTGTTCATCGGGGAATAAGTCTTCCAAGAGAGACAAGTTCATTTGTGATGTTTGTAAATCTTGTGAACATCTCTTGTATGCTTTCTCTAGGTTTCATTACGAACCGTTCATGACATCAACAAGTCAATCTTGGAACGTTTCACTTCACTTGTTCCCTCGTAGGTAACTTCCAGTAGGTCCCAAATCTGTTTGGCAGATTTGCAACCCATAATGCGGTTATGCTCGTTTGGTCCAAGACCACAGTGAAGTAACTTGATGGCAAGAGCATTTATCTCCATTTTCTGAAAATCTTCCTTTTCATATTCGGTTATAGGTTTGGGAATAATTTCGTTATTGGAGTTTGTAGATGTTACCTCAAAATCTCCAATTTCGATAACTCTCTAAACTTGATAATTTTCGGCTTTGATGAAGATCTACATCCTATTCTTCTAATATCTATAGAATTTTCCATCAAACATAGGTGGCCTTTGAGTGGAGTACCCTTCTTCCATTCGTTCATTCATTATCGACATCTCTAAAAATACCAGGATATTGATCTCAGGGTTTCCTGATCAAAAGAGGAACAGGGCTCTGATACCAATTGTAGACTGTGTTAGAGATGAGAACGACAACAAGAGGGGGGGTGAATTGTTGTTTTAATAAGTTTAAGTATTTTAGCCCTGTTTTTGCGGAATTAGATTGAAGAATTAAAACTTAAACTTAATGCGAAATAGTAAAAGAGACAACACAATTTTACGTGGAAACCTTATAGGCCTTAATAGAAGGAAAAATCACGACCCCTCAAGATTTCAAAACTTTCCAATATTTTTTAGGCAATTCGTTACAATTACATAAAAAAACTTGCTTCACTCGAAGCTTCTCTAACTAGGCCAACTTCTCTTTCTCTTTCTCTTTTTCTTTCTCTTGCTTCACTCTTAGCTTTACTCAAAGCTATTCTCTTCTCTAGCTTCACTAGAAGCTTTCTAATTCTCCCTTAGACTTACCCAAGTCTAGTTACAACAAATCTCTCAAAAACCCTTTACAAGGATAAATTATCTAAAGATAAAATTAAAGAGTTGCATAAGAAAATATTATAAGTTAATTGGCAATTTTTAAACAAAATATTTCTTGTTAAACTGTTGAACTCACGTATGATTTTCAAGGCTCATATGAAGGCTAATTTTTGAGGAACAAACAAGTCCTCTATTTATAGAGTTAATTTTCCTAATAAAAGGAAGTAACTACCCATTATTCCCTTATCCCTAAAAATAGGAAAATAATATGGAACATGATTTACAAGGTCAAAACCCACGGTTAATCACTTGTACCTTTTCTCATAAATAACGGTGAAATAAATGGAAGCTTGATGCTTAAGGAAAAGCTACAGTTCTCTTTTACTAATAATAGTTAGATTAGTTACGGTTCCCCTTTTCTAATATTAGCTACGGTTCCCCTTTACTAATAATGGATAAGTTAGCTATGGTTCCCCTTTTCTAATATTAGCTATGGTTCCCCTTTTCTAGTAATAGGTAAATTAGTTACTCACTAAATTTAGATCCAAAATAAATGCCTTTTTAAAAGAAAAATATTCCATACTTAGAAAATCACATAGTTATATTTTAGGTGGTTATAAAATATTTTGCCAATTAACTTAATTATTAAATAATGCAACAAATTAAATTTAACTAATACATCAACTAAAAAATCAGAAAATGACTTAATCGGAATTTTTAAGCAGACGTATCTTCTCCAGACTCCAGTTTGGGAACAATGCACTGTTTCCATTTTTCAGAAACGTTAGATCATCAAACTTGGGAACAGTAGACCTTCCTGTCTACATTTGACATCCTAAGCGATATACCTTATCTACCTTCATTGGTTCCTTTGACAAGTACACGTTCATAGACTAAGTCATAGGCGCTATCAACGATCTTAATCACGACCGGATATTGACCTGCATACAATCTCTAAAAATACACTTTTTATATAAATTGTAGTCATCATCAAAACCTAAGAGTGCCAACACTTATACTAATTGTTATATATGTCACATTTTATATGAATAGATGGGCTGGAAGGAAAAAGAAGCTACGGGGGAGTTCACCCCAAGAGGCAATGTTGATGCATTGCATATGGTCTTAGGAAAAAACCATAGAGGGCGGGTAGTCGGAAAAGGAGGCGTTCGTGTGGGATTAAAGAACGCATTCGGCAAAGAGTGTGTTGCTACTCAATCCCGAACGATGCCACCTGATGAAGTAGCAACCCTCAGAGCAGAAACTATGAAGGACGTTATCACCAAAGTGACACTCGTGTTGAAGAAGATGGGAGCACCCACTGTAGACTTGGCAAATCTGATTGTTGAGGATCACCAAAGTCAACCCTCAAACTTGGTTTGTTTTGCACAAAACTAGGAATACAACACTATTTAGTATATATTATTGTGTTGAAGTTGTTAGAATTGAAAATCAAAGTCATATGCAAGAAATTGCGTGCTATGTTGCGATTTTATGGGTATTTAAGCTTTCTTGGTACTTTCGCGTGTAAATTAGCTCAAACTTAGTTTATTTTACACGAAACATGACACATAACACTATTAAGTATATATTATTGTCTTGAAGTGTTTAGAATTGAAAATCATAGTCATATGCTTGACATTACGTGCTAAGTTGCGATTTTATGGGTTTTTTAAGCTTTTTTGACACTTTCGCACATAAAGTAGATTAAACTTGGTTGGTTTTGCACGAAACTTGGCGCACAACACTATTTAGTATGTATTATTGTGTTGAAATGGTTAGAATTGAAAATAATAGTCATATACTAGAAATGACGTGCTATGTTATGATTTTATAGGTTTTTTAAACATTTTTTGCACTTTCGCGCATAAAGTAGCTCAAACTTAGTTTGTTTTGCACGAAACTTGGCACACAATACTATTTCGTATATATTATTATTTTGAAGTGGTTAGAATTGAAAATCATAGTTATATTCTAGAAATTACGTGCTAAGTTCCAATTTTCTAGGTTTATAAGCTTTTTTGGCACTTTCGTGCATAAAGTAGCTCAAACTTGGTTTGTTTTGCACGAAACACGGCAAACAACACTATTTACTATATATGTTATTGTGTTGAAGTGGTTAGCATTCAAAATCATAGTCATATCCTAGAAATTACGTGTTAAGTTGCGATTTTAACGGTTTTTAAACCTTTTTTTGCACTTTCGCGCATAAAGCAGCTCAAACCATGTTTGTTTTGCACCAAACTTGGCACACAACACTATTTGGCATTTATTATTGTGTTGAAGTGGTTATATTTAAAAAGCATAGTTATATGCTTGAAATTAAATGCTAAGTTGCGATTTTATGAGTTTTTAAGCTTTTTTGGCACTTTCGCGCATAAAGTAGCACAAACTGGGTTTGTTTTGCACGAAACTTGGCACACAATATCATTTAGTTTATATTATTGTGTTGAAATGGTTAGAATTGAAAATCATAGTTATATGGAAGAAATTACGTGCTAGGTATCAATTTTATGGGTTTTTATGTTTTTTGGTACTTTCGCGCATAAAGTAGCTCAAACTTAGTTTGTTATGCACGAAACATGGAACACAATACTATTTAGTATATATTATTGTGTTGAAGTGGTTAGAATTGAAAATCATAGTCATATGCTAGAAATTACGCGCTAAGTTTCGATTTTATGAGTTTTTAAAGATTTTTTGACACTTTCGCGCATAAAGTAGCTCAAACTTGGTTTGTCTTGTACGAAACTTGGCACACAGCACCGTTTGGTATTATATTATTGTGTTGAAGTGGTTAGAGTTTGAAAATCATAGTCATCCGATAGAAATTACACGTTAAGTTGCGATTTGATATGTTTTTAAGCATTTTTGGCACTGTCGCGCATAAAGTAGATCAAACTTGGTTTGTTCTGCACGCAACTTGGCACACAACACTATTTAGTATATATTATTGTGTGGAAGTCGTTAGATTTGAAAATCATAATCATATCCTAGTAATTACGTCTAAGTTGCAATTTTATGGGTTTTTAAAGCTTTGTTAACACTTTCGCGCATAAAGCAGCTCAAACTCGGTTTGTTTTGCACGATACTTGGCACCCAACACTATTTGGTATATATTATTGTGTTGAAGTGGTTAGCATTGAAAATCATAGTCATATGCTAGAAAATACGTGCTAAGTTGCTATATTATGGATTTTTTAAGCTTTTTTGGCAGTTTCGCACATAAAGTAGCTTAAACTTGGTTTGTTTTGCACGAAACCTGGCACACAACACTATTTGGTATATATTGTTGTGTTGAAGTGGTTAGAAATGAAAATCATAGTTATATGCTAGAAATTACGTGCTAAGTTGCAATTTTATGGGTTTTAAGCTTTTTTGGCACTTTTGCACATGAAGTAGTTCAAACTTGGTTTGTTTTGCACGAAACTTGGAACAAAAATCTATTTAATATATATTATTGTGTTGAAGTGGTTAACATTGAAAATCATAGTCATATCCTAGAAATTACGTGATAAGTTTCGATTTTATGGTTTTTAAGCTTTTTTGACACTTTCGTGCATAAAGTAGATCAAACTTGGTTTGTTTTGCACGCAACTTGGCACACAACACTATTTATTATATATTATTGTATTGAAGTGTTTAGAATTTAAAATCATAGTCATATGCCAGATATTACGTGCGAAGTTGCGATTTAAGTGGTTATTAAAGCTTTTTTGGCACTTTCGCGCATAACGTAGCTCAAACTTGGTTTGTTTTGCACGAAACTTCGCACACAACACCATTTGGTATATATTATTGTGTTGAAGTGGTTAGGATTGAAAATCATTGTTATATGCTAGAAATGTAGTGTTAAGTTGCGATTATATGGGTTTTTAAGATATTTTGGCACTTTGGCGTATAAAGTAGCTCAAACTTGGTTTCTTTTGCACGAAACTTGGCACACAACAATATTTATTATTTATTATTGTGTTGAAGTGGTTAGAATTTAAAATCATAGTCATATGCTAGAATTTAAGTGTTAGGTTGCGATTTTATGGGTTTTTTTTATGCTTTTTTAGCACTTTCGCACATAAAGTAGCTTAAATTTTGTTTGTTTTACACGAAACATGGCACACAACACCATTTGCTATATATCATTGTGTTGAAGTGGTTAGAATTGAAAATAATAGTCATATGCTAGAAATTATGTTTTTAGTTTCGATTTTATGGGTTTTTATGCTTTTTTTGTACTTTCAATCATAAAGTAGATCAAACTTGGTTTGTTTTGTACGAAACATGGCAAAAAACACTATTCGGTATATATTATTGTGTTCAAGTGGTTAGAATTGAAAATCATAGTTATATGCTAGAAATTGTGTGCTAAGTTTCTATTTTAAAGGTTTTTTAAGCATTTTTGGCATTTTCGCGCATAAAGTAGCTCAAACCTTGTTTGTTTTGCACGAAACTTGGCATACAACACTATTTGGTATATATTATTGTGTTGAAGTGGTTAGAATTGAAAATCATGGTTATATGGTAGAAATTACTTGCTAAGTTGCGATTTTATGGGTTTTTAAGCTTTTTTGTCACTTTCGCGCATAAAGTAGGTGAAACTTGGTTTCTTCTGCACGAAACTTGGTACACTACTCTATTTATTATATAATATTCTGTTGAAGTGGTTGGCATTGAAAATCATAGTCATATCCTAGAAAATACGTGTTAAGTTACGATTTTATGAGTTTTTAAGCTTTTTTATTACATTCGCGCATAAAGTAGATAAAGCGTGGTTTCTTTTCCACGCAAGTTGGCACACAACACTATTTAGTACAAATTATTGCGTTGAAGTGGTTAGAACTTAAAATCAAAGTCATATACCAGATAATAAATGCTCAGTTGCAATTTTATGGGTTTTAAAAGCTTTTTTGGCACTTTCACGCATAGCGTAGCTAAAACTTGTTTTGTTTTGCACGAAACTTTGCACACAAAACTATTTAGTATATACTATTGTGTTGAAGTGGTTAGAATTTAAAATCATAGTTATACGCAAGAAATTACGTGCTATGTTGCGATTATATGGGTTTTTAAGCTTTTGTGGCACTTTCGCGCATAAAGTAGCTCAAACTTGTTTTCTTTTGCACGAAACTTGGCACACAACACTATTTATTATATATTATTGTGTTGAAGTAGTTAGAATTGAAAAGCATAGTCATATGCTAGAAATTACGTGCTAAGTTGCGATTTTATTGGTTTTTTAAGCTTTTTTGGCACTTTTGCGCATAAAGTAGCTCAAATTTGGTTTATTTTGCACGAAACATGGCACACAACACCATTTGGTATATATTATTGTGTTGAAGTGGTTAGAATTGAAAATAATAGTCATATGCTAGAAAAAACGTGTTTAGTTTCGATTTTATGGGTTTTTAAGCTTTTTTGGCACTTTCACACATAAAGTAGATCAAACTTGGTTTGTTTTGCACTAAACATGGCACAAAACTCTATTCGGTATATATTATTGTGTTCAAGTGATTACAATTGAAAATTATAGTTAAATGTTAGAAATTACGTGCTATGTTGCGATTTTAAAGGTCTGTTAAGCTTTTTTTGCATTTTTGCGCATAAAGTAGCTCAAACCTTTTTTGTTTTGCACGAAACCTGGCACACAACTCTATTTGGTATATATTATTGTGTTGAAGTGCTTAGAAATGAAAATCATAGTTATATGCTAGAAAATACGTACTAAGTTGCGATTTTATGGGTTTTTAAGCTTTTTTGGCACTTTTGCGCATAAAGTAAACTCGGTTTGTTTTGCAACAAACTTGGCACAGAACTCTATTTAGTATATGTTATTGTGTTGAAGTGGTTAGCATTGAAATTCATAGTCATATCCTAGAAATTACGTGTTAAGTTGCGATTTTAACGGTTTTTAAACCTTTTTTGGCACTTTCGCGCATAAAGCAGCTCAAAACCATGTTTGTTTTGCACAAAACTTGGCACACAACACTATTTGGTATATATTATTGTGTGGAAGTGGTTAGAATTGAAAATCATAGTTATATGCTAGACATTTCGTGCTAAGTTGCGATTTTATAGGTTTTTTAAGCTTTTTTGGCATTTTCGCGCATAAAGTAGCTTAAACTTGGTTTGTTTTGAACGAAACTTGGCACACTACAGTATTTGGTATATATTATTGTGTTGAAGTGGTTAGAATTGAAAATCAAAGTTATATGCTAGAAATTACGTGCTAAGTTGCGATTTTATGGGTTGTTAAGCTTTTTTGGCACTTTTGCGCACAAAGTAGTTCAAACTTTGTTTGTTTTGCACGAAACTTGGAACACAACTCTATTTATTATATATTATTGTGTTGAAGTGGTTAACATTGAAAATCATAGTCATATCCTAGAAATTACGTGATAAGTTGCGATTTTATGGTTTTTAAGCTTTTTTGACACTTTCGTGTATAAAGTAGATCAAACTTGGTTTGTTTTGCATGCAACTTTGCACAAAACACTATTTATTATATAATATTGTATTTAAGTGGTTAGAATTTAAAATCTTAGTCATATGCCAGATATTACGTGCTAAGTTGCAATTTAATGGATTTTTGAAGCTTTTTTAGCACTTTCGCTTATAACGTAGCTCAAACTTGGTTTGTTTTGCACGAAACATCGCACACAACACTATTTGGTATATATATTATTGTGTTTAAGTGGTTAGAATTGAAAATCATAGTTATAGAAATTTAGTGTTAAGTTGCGATTATGTGGGTTTTTAAGATTTTTTGGCACTTTCGCGTATAAAGTAGCTCAAACTTGGTTTCTTTTTCACGAAACTTGGCACACAACACTATTTATTATATATTATTGTGTTGAAATGGTTAGAATTTAAAATCATAGTCATATGTTAGAAATTACGTGTTAAGTTACGGTTTTATGGTTTTTTTATGCTTTTTTAGCACTTTCGCGCATAAAGTAGCTTAAATTTTGTTTGTTTTACACGAAACATGGCACACAACACCATTTGCTATATATTATTGTGTTGAAGTTGTTAGAATTGAAAATAATAGTCATATGCTAGAAATGACGTTTTTAGGTTCGATTTTATGGGTTTTTATGCTTTTTTGGTACTTTCACACATAAAGTAGATCAAACTTGGTTTGTTTTGCACGAAACATGGCATAAAACACTATTCGTTATATATTATTGTGTTCAAGTGGTTAGAATTTAAAATCATAGTTATATGCTAGAAATTACGTGCTAAGTTGCTATTTTAAAGGTGTTTTAAGCATTTTTGGCATTTTCGCGCATAAAGTAGCTCAAACCTTGTTTGTTTTGCACGAAACTTTGCATACAACACTATTTGGTATATATTATTGTGTTGAAGTGGTTAGAATTGAAAATCATGGTTATATGGTAGAAATTACTTCCTAAGTTGCGATTTTATGGGTTTTTAAGCTTTTTTATCACTTTCGCGCATAAAGTAGCTCAAACTTCGTTTCTTTTGCACAAAACTTGGCACAAAACTCTATTTATTATATAATATTGTGTTGAAGTGGTTAGCATTGAAAATCATAGTCATATCTTAGAAATTCCGTGTTAAGTTACGATTTTATGAGTTTTTGAACTTTTTTAATACATTCGCGCATAAAGTAGATCAAACTTGGTTTGTTTTGCACGCAAGTTGGCACACAACACTATTTAGTATACATTATTGTGTTGAAGTGGTTAGAAATTAAAATCATAGTCATATACCAGATATTAAGTGCTAAGTTGCGATTTTATGGGTTTTTTAAGCTTTTTTGGCACTTTCACGCATAACGTAGCTCAAACTTGGTTTGTTTTGCACGAAACTTTGCACACAACACTATTTGTTATATATTATTGTGTTGAAGTGGTTAGAATTTAAAATCATAGTTATACGCTAGAAATTACGTGCTATGTTGCGATTATATGGGTTCTTAAGCTTTTGTGGCACTTTCGCGCATAAAGTAGCTCAAACTTAGTTTCTTTTACACGAAACTTGGCACACAACACTATTCATTATACATTATTGTGTTGAAGTAGTTAGAATTGAAAAGCATAGTCATATGCTAGAAATTACGTACTAAGTTGCGATTTTATGGGTTTTTTAAGCTTTTTTAGCGCTTACGCGCAAAAAGCAGCGCAAACTTGGTTTGTTCTGCATGAAACTTCTCAGAAAACACTATTTGGTATATATTATTGTCTTGAAGTGGTTAGAATTGAAAATCATAGTTATATGCTAGAAATTACGTGCTAAGTTGCGATTTTATGGGTTTTTACGCTTTTTTGGCACTTTCGCGCATAAATTAGATCAAAGTTGGTTTGTTTTGCACGAAACTTGGCACACAACACTAATTATTATATATTATTGTGTTGAAGTGGTTGGAGTTAAAAATCATAGTCATGTGCTAGAAATTCTATATTAAGTTGCGATTTTATGGGTTTTTAAGCATTTTTCGCACTTTCACGCATAAAGTAGATCAAACTTGGTTTGTTTTGAACGAAACATGGCACAAAACACTATTCGATATATATTATTGTGTTAAAGTGGTTAGAATTGAAAATCATAGTCATATGCTAGAAATTACTTGCTAAGTTTCGATTTTAATAGTTTTTAAAAGTTTTTTGGCACTTTCGCACATAAAGTAGCTCAAACCTTGTTTATTTTGCACGAAACTTGGCACATAACACAATTTGGTATATATTATTGTGTTTAAGAGATTAGCATTGAAAATCGTAGTCATATGCTAGAAATAACGTGTTAAGTTGCGATTTTATGGGTTACTAAGCTTTTTTGGAACTTTCGCGCATAAAGTAGATAAAACTTGGTTTGTTTTGCACGCAACGTGGCACATTGCCCTATTAGTATATATTATTGTGTTAAAGTGATTAGAATATAAAATCATAGTTATATGCTAGAAATTACGTGCTCAGTTGCGATTTTATGGGTTTTTAAGCTTTGTTGGCACTTTCGCGCATAAAGTAGCTCAAACTTGGTTTGTTTTGCACGAAACTTTGCACACAACTCTATTTAGTATATTTTATTGTGTTGAAGTGGTTAGATTTGAAAATCATAGTTATATGCTAGAAATTACGTGCTAAGTTGTGTTTTTATGGGTTTTTAAGCTTTTTCGGCACTTTCGCGCATAAAGTAGCTCAAACTTGGTTTGTTTTGCACGCAACTTGGCACACAACCCTATTCAGTATATATTATTGTGTTGAAGTGGTTAGAATTCAAAATCAACTTCATAAGCCAGATATTACGTGCTAAGTTACGATTTTATGCGTTTTTTAAGCTTTTTTCGCACTTTCTCGCATAACGTAGCTCAAACTTGGTTTGTTTTGCACGAACACACAACACTATTATGTATATATTATTGTGTTGAAGTGGTTAGAATTTAAAATTATAGTTATATGCTAGAAACTACGTGCTAAGTTGCGATTTTATGAGTTTTAAAGCTTTTTTGGCACTTTCGCGCATAAAGTAGATGAAACTTGGTTTGATTTGCACGAAACATGGCACACAACACTATTGAGTATATATTATTGTGTTGAAGTGATTAGAATTGAAACTTATAGTCATATGCTAGAAATTACTTTTAAGTTGCGATTTTATGGCTTTTTAAAGCTTTTTTGGCACTTTCATGCATAAAGTAACTCAAACTTTTTTTGTTTTGCACGAAACATGGCACACAACACCATTTGGTATATATTATTTTGTTGGAGTGTTCAGAATTGAAATTCATAGTTATATGCTAGAAATTACGTGCTAAGTTGCGATTTTAAAGTAGCCCAAACTTGGTTTGTTTTGGACGAAACTTGGCACACAACTCTATTTTTTATATATTATTGTGTTGAAGTGGTAAGCATTGAAAATTATAGTCATATCCAAGAAATTACGTGTTAATTTTCGATTTTATGGTTTTTAAACTTTTTTTACACTTTCGCGTATAAAGTAGATCAAACTTGGTTCGTTTTGCACGCAACTTGGCATACAACACAATTTAGTATTTATTATTGTGTTGTAGTGGTTAGAATTTAAAATCACAGTCATATGCCAAGTATTACGTGCTAAGTTGCATTTTTATGGGTTTTTTAAAGCTATTTTGGCACTTTCGCACATAACGTTGCTCAAACTTGGTTTGTTTTTCACGAAACTTCGCACACAACACTTTTTGGTATATATTATTGTGTTTAAGTGGTTAGAATTAAAAATCATAGTTATATGCAACAAATTACGTGCTAAGTTGCGATTTTATGGGTTTTTATGCTTTTTTGGCACTTTCGCGCATAAAGTAGCTCAAACTTTGTTTATTTTGCACGAAACATGGCACACAACACTATTTAGTATGTATTATTGTGTTGAAGTGGTTAGAATTGAAAATCATAGTCATATGCAAGAAATTACGTGCTAAGTTGCAATTTTATGGGTTTTTATGCTTTTTGGGCACTTTAGCGCATAAAGTAGCTCAAACTTTTTTTATTTTGAACGAAACATGGCACACAACACTATTTAGTATAAATTATTGTGTTGAAGTGGTTAAAATTGAAAACCATATTCATATTCTAGAAATTACGTGCTAAGTTTCGATTTTATTAGTGTTTTATGCATTTTTGGCACTTTCGTGCATAAAGTAGCTCAAACATTGTTTGTCTTGCACGAAACTTGGCAGACAACACCATTTGGTATTATATTATTGTGCTGAAGTGGGTAGAATTTAAAAACATAGTCATATGATAGAAATTACGTGTTAAATTGAGATATTATGGGTTTTTAAGCATTTTTGTCACTTTCGCGAAAAAAGTATATCAATTTTTGTTTGTTTTGTACGAAACTTGACACCCAGCACACTTTTTAGTATATATTATTGTGTTAAAGTAGTTAGAATTGAAAATCATAGTCATATGCTAGAAATTATGTGCTAAGTTGCGATTTTATTGGTTTTTTAAGCTTTCTAGGCACTTTCGTGCATAAAGTAGCTCAAACTTGGTTTGTTTTGTACGAAACTTGGCACACAACACTATTTGGTATATATTATTGTGTTGAAGTGGTTAGAATTAAAAATCATAGTTATATGCTAGATATTACGTGCTAAGTTGCGATTTTATGGGTTTTAAAGCTTTTTTGGCACTTTCGCGCATAAAGTAGATGAAAGTTTGTTTGTTTTGCACGAAACATGGCACACAACACTATATAGTCTATATTATTGTATTGAAGTGAATAGAATTTAAAATTATAGTCATATGCTAGAAATTACTTGCTAAGTTGCGATTTTATGGATTTTTTAACGTTTTTTTGGCACTTTCGCGCATAAAGAGCTCAAACTTTTTTTGTTTGGCATGAAACATGGCACACAACACCATTTCGCATATATTATTGTGTTGAAGTGGTTAGAATTGAATATAATAGTTATATGCTAGAAATTACATGCTAAGTTGCGATTTTATGAGTTTTTAAGCTTTTTTGGCACTTTCGCGTATACAGTAACTCAAACTTGATTTGTTTTGAGCGAAACTTGGCACACAACTCTAGTTTTTATATATTATAGTGTTGAAGTGGTTAGCATTTAAAATCATAGTCATATCCTAGAAATTACGTGTTAAGTTTCGATTTTATGGGTTTTTAAGCTTTTTTGACACTTTCGTATAAAATATTGTGTTGAAGTGGTTAGAATTGAAAATCATTGCCATATGCTAGATATTACGTGCTAAGTTTCGATTTTATGGGTTTTTTAAGCTTTCTTGGCACTTTCACGCATAACGTAGCCCAAATTTGGTTTGTTTTTCACGAAATTTCACACACAACACTATTTGGTATATATTATTGTGTTGAAGTGGTTAGAATTGAAAATTATAGTTATATGCTTGAAATTACGTGCTAAGTTGCGATTATATGGGTTTTTAAGCTTTTTTGGCACTTTCGCGCATAAAGTAGATCAAACTTGGTTTGTTTTGCACGAAACTTGGCACACAACACTTTTTTGTATGTATTATTGTGTTGAAGTGGTTAGAATTGAAAATCATAGTCATATGCAAGAAATTACGTGCTAAGTTGCGATTTTATGGCTTTTTATGCTTTTAACACTTTCGCGCATAAAGTAGCTCAAACTTTGTTTGTTTTGCACGAAACATGGCACACAACACTATTTAGTACAAATTATTGTGTTGAAGTGGTTAAAATTGAAAATCATTTTCATGTGCTAGAAATTACGTGCTAAGTTTCGATTTTATTAGTGTTTTAAGTATTTTTGGCACTTTCGTGCATAAAGTAGCTCAAACTTTGTTTGTCTTGCACGAAACTTGGCAGACAACACCATTTAGTATTATATTATTGTGCTGAAGTGGGTAGAATTAAAAATTATAGTCATATGATAGAAATTACGTGTTAAATTGAGATTTTATAGGTTTTTAAGCATTTTTGTCACTTTCGCGCAAAAAGTATATCAATTTTTGTTTGTTTTGCACGAAACATGGCACCCAGCACACTTTTTAGTATATATTATTGTGTTGAAGTAGTTAGAATTGAAAATCATAGTCATATGTTAGAAATTATGTGCTAAGTTGCGATTTTATTGGTTTTTTAAGCTTTTTAGGCACTTTCGTGCATAAAGAAGCTCAAACTTGATTTGTTTTGTACGAAACTTGGCACACAACACTATTTGGTATATATTATTGTATTGAAGTGGTTAGAATTAAAAATCATAGTTATATGCTAGAAATTACGTGCTAAGTTGCGATTTAATGGGTTTTAAAGCTTTTTTGGCACTTTCGCGCATAAAGTAGATGAAAGTTTGTTTGTTTTGCACGAAACATGGCACAGAACACTATTTAGTCTATATTATTGTATTGAAGTGATTAGAATTGAAAATTATAGTCATATGCTAGAAATTACTTGCTATGTTGCGATATTATGAACTATTAGATATAAGAAATTCTTAGCAGCGGATAAGAACGAAAAATTAAATCTACTTATTACAACTTGAGAACGAAATCGCCTCATAAAACCAAATATTCTTTAAACTTTATTAGAAGTTCTTATCAAGACTTCTGTATCCTAAAGATTTATCTCTCCAAGGGACAATCCTCACTCCCCAGACCTGCAACTTAACTTACTGCTATCATTGCCCAGATAGGAAACAACATAATCGCAGGGTCGTTAAGACCAAAAGTACACGTCAGCTAACGTCGCATAACAAATAATTAATTACAACAAGAGAAAGACTTAATTCAATAGCTGTCAATTCGCAGAAAAGTACTTCGATCATGCTAATAAAGATTAATTATTTTAATATAAAGGTTAGTCAGCCATACTGCTGTGCTATCCAGCCATACTGCCGGTACAACTCCAATCTCCATATGTGAGACATTACATTAGGGGAAGCTAACCCCTAAGCAAGTCTCTACCATAGACACTCGCCTTATTTCGATCCCTATGGTTAAGTATGCATACCCCCGCGGTGGCTCATAATGCCCCCATATATCGCGAGTAATTCATTTCCACCAATTGACTTCATTCTACGTCCACTTTAAAGTTAGTGAGGTCATACTACCTCTGCTTATCAAAACAATATATCAAAATTATTTATTCGAAAAGATAACATTATTCATACTATATATCCATACTTTACTTTTGTATACCATTATTATATGATACATCGGTCTAAATTCGAACTTCGCTTCGTGTACTTACCTTAAGCAAGATAACCAACTCTCAAGCGCCTTAATCAATTCCCGGTCACGAATCGACTTCCTACAAGGTTCAATCGTATTCGAGAAATAAGCACACATACACATTTTCCCCAAATCATCCATAACACACATATACAATTACACCCACACCTAGAATACCACACCTAGAATACCACACACATCATGAACATCCATCACATACTATAACATGGTAAACACACAAAACAGGACAGCATACATAATCTGTCCAGAAACACAACTTAAAACTGTCAAACTAAAACTCCGACTTCACGTTGCGTCCGGAAGGCGTCAAAACCCCCGTGTACCAATTTCCATAATTTATAACATAGTATAAGTATTTTTAACCTAATTTCAAAGCCAAAAATATTCCAAAAACACATTTTTTTCACCATTTTCAAAACCTACGGGATTTTGTCATTTCAATTTTTTTTAACACAAAAATATAAATTTCAATGCTTTATTTCCTATTAAATCTAAACAACAATATTTACATAATTTTCATGACCATCTACAAAATAAATTTTAATTAATTATTATTATTTTTTTTTCCTCAAAAATAATTCTTTTACACAAATGTATACACACACACACATCACATATATACATGTATATTTCTCTACCAACATTATAAATTCCTCCTATTAATCAATAAAAATAAATTTCTAACACCACATACATTTTTTTTATGAGCATCCATTTTTTTATATATATTTACTTTACAATCATCCATCAAACAAATCCTTCACACACATATAAACGTATCTAAAACCCTAAAACCACACATTAATTTAGATAGAAAAATACATCATACTTTCATACATAAATTTTAAATCATAAAATAATCATAAATTATTAAATAACACACATAAAAGTCATAGAAATTTAAATTAAAACTTAAAAATAAAACTAGATTAAGAATTACTCACAATTGCACAAGAACAAAACACCAAATTGATGAACCAAATGATGATTTTAGGCGTGAGGATTAGAGAGAATTTGGGAGGGTTTTTCTTGCAAATGTTTTTGAAATGAAAGGATGTAAGGTAAGAAATCAATTAAGGAATTATGAGATTTAATTATGATAATTTCCTTAACCTTCCAATTACCCAAATGAAAGTTACAAATCCTCCCCAAATCTCCCATATGGCCGGCCACCCCTTTCAATTTCCCTCTTTTTTTTTTTTAAATTAAAGATAGGTTAGGGAAAAAGGTTTGGGCTTAAAATGGTGTTAATTGCCTTAAAGAGTTGAAATGTCATGGTCTAACCCAATAACAAAAAAAAATATACTCTTCTAAAAAGAATAATAATAATAATATTACTAGTAAATCATTTAATATATAGTCATATGATAGAAATTACGTGTTAATTTGAAATTTTATAGGTTTTTAAGCATTTTTGTCACTTTCGCGCAAAAAGTATATCGATTTTTGATTGTTTTGCACGAAACTTGGCACCCAGCACACTTTTTAGCATATATTATTGTGTTGAAGTAGTTAGAATTAAGAATCATAGTCATATGCTAGAAATTATGTGCTAAGTTGCGATTTTATTGGTTTTTTAAGCTTTTTAAGCACATTCGTGCATAAAGTAGCTCAAACTTGGTTTGTTTTGTACGAAACTTGGCACACAACACTATTTGGTATATATTATTGTGTTGAAGTGGTTAGAATTAAAAATCATAGTTATATGCTAGAAATTACGTGCTAAGTTTCGATTTTATGGGTTTTAAAGCTTTTTGGCACTTTCGCGCATAAAGTAGATGAAAGTTTGTTTGTTTTGCACGAAACATGGCACACAACACTATTTAGTCTATATTATTGTATTGAAGTGATCAGAATTGAAAATTATAGTCATATGCTAGAAATTACTTGCTAAGTTGCGATTGTATGGGTTTTTAAGCTTTTTTGGCACTTTTGCGCATAAAGTAGATCAAACATGGTTTGTTTTGCTCGAAACTTGGCACACAACACTATTTAGTATGTATTATTGTGTTGAAGTGGTTAGAATTGAAAATCATAGTCATATGCAAGAAATTACGTGCTAAGTTGCGATTTTTTAGGTTTTTACGCTTTTTTGGCACTTTCACGCATAAAGTAGCTCAAACTTTGTTTGTTTTGCACGAAACATGGCACACAACACTATTTAGTATAAATTATTGTGTTGAAGTGGTTAAAATTGAAAATCATATTCATTTGCTACAAATTACGTGCTAAGTTTCGATTTTATTAGTGTTTTAAGCATTTTTGGCACTTTCGTGCATAAAGTAGCTCAAACTTTGTTTGTCTTGCACGAAACTTGGCAGACAACACCATTTGCTATTATATTATTGTGCTGAAGTGGGTAGAATTGAAAATCATAGTCATATGATAGAAATTACGTGTTAAATTGAGATTTTATGGGTTTTTAACCATTTTTGTCACTTTAGCAAAAAGTATATCAATTTTTGTTTGTTTTGCACGAAACATGGCACCCAGCACACTTTTTAGTATATATTATTGTTTTGAAGTATTTAGAATTGAAAATCATAGTCATATGCTATAAATTAGTTGCTAAGTTGCGATTTTATTGGTTTTTTAAGCTTTTTAGGCACTTTCGTGCATAAAGTAGCTCAAACTTGGTTTGTTTTGTACGAAACTTGGCACACAACACTATTTGGTATATATTATTGTGTTGAAGTGGTTAGAATTAAAAATCATAGTTATATGCTAGAAATTACGTGCTAAGTTGCGATTTTATGGGTTTTAAAGCTTTTTGGCACTTTTGCGCATAAAGTAGATAAAAGTTTGTTTGTTTTGCACGAAACATGGCACACAACACTATTTAGTCTATATTATTGTATTGAAGTGATCAGAATTGAAAATTATAGTCTTATGCTAGAAATTACTTGCTAAGTTGCGATTGTATGGGTTTTTAAGCTTTTTTGGCACTTTTGCGCATAAAGTAGATCAAACATGGTTTGTTTTGCTCGAAACTTGGCACACAACAATATTTAGTATGTATTATTGTGTTGAAGTGGTTAGAATTGAAAATCATAGTCATATGCAAGAAATTACGTGCTAAGTTGCGATTTTATAGGTTTTTACGCTTTTTCCGCACTTTCACGCATAAAGTAGCTCAAACTTTGTTTGTTTTGCACGAAACTTGGCACACAACACTATTTAGTATAAATTATTGTGTTGAAGTGATGAAAATAGAAAATTATAGTAATATGCTAGAAATTATTTGCTAAGTTGCGATTTTATGGATTTTTTAACGTTTTTTTGGCACTTTCGCGCATACAGAGCTCAAACCTTTTTTGTTTTGCACGAAACATGGCACACAACACCATTTCGCATATATTATTGTGTTGAAGTGGTTAGAATTGAAAATAATAGTTATATGCTAGAAATTACGTGCTAAGTATCGATTTTATGGGTTTTAAGCTTTTTTGGCACTTTCGCGTATAAAGCAGCTCAAACTTAGTTTGTTTTGAGTGAAACTTGGCACACAACTCTAGTTTCTTTATATTATTGTGTTGAAGTGGTTAGCATTGAAAATCATAGTCATATTCTAGAAATTACGTGTTAAGTTCCGATTTTATGGGTTTTTAAGCTTTTTTGACACTTTCACACATAAAGTAGATCAAACTTGGTTTGTTTTGCACGCAACTTGGCACCCAACACTATCTCGTATATATTATTGTGTTAAAGTGCTTAGAATTTAAAATCATAGCCATATGTTAGATATTACGTGCTAAGTTGCGATTTTATGAGTTTTTTAAGCTTTCTTTACACTTTCACGCATAGCGTAGCCCAAATTTGGTTTTTTATGCACGAAATTTCACACACAACACTATTTGGTATGTTGAAGTGGTTAGAATTAAAAATCATAGTTATATGCTAGAAATTACGTGCTAAGTTGCGATTATATGGGTTTTTAAGCTTTTTTCGCACTTTCGCGCATAAAGTAGATCAAACTTGGTTTGTTTTGCACGAAACTTGGCACACAACACTATTTAGTATGTATTATTGTGTTGAAGTGGTTAGAATTGAAAATCATAGTCATATGCAAGAAATTACGTGCTAAGTTGCGATTTTATAGGTTTTTATGCTTTTTTTGCACTTTCGCACATAAATTAGCTCAAACTTTGTTTGTTTTGCACGAAACATGGCACACAACACTATTTAATATACATTATTATGTTGAAGTGGTTAAAATTGAAAATCATATGCATGTGCTAGAAATCACGTGCTAAGTTTCGATTTTATTAGTGTTTTAAGCATTTTTGGCACTTTCGTGCATAAAGTAGCTCAAACTTTGTTTGTCTTGCACGAAACTTGGCAGACAACACCATTTGCTATTATATTATTGTGCTGAAGTGGGTATAATTGAAAATCATAGTCATATGATAGAAACTACGTGTTAAATTGAGATTTTATGGGTTTTTAAGCATTTTTGTCACTTTCGCAAAAAGTATATCAATTTTTGTTTGTTTTGCACGAAACATGGCACCCAGCACACTTTTTAGTATATATTATTGTTTTGAAGTATTTAGAATTGAAAATCATAGTCATATGCTATAAATTAGTTGCTAAGTTGCGATTTTATTGGTTTTTTAAGCTTTTTAGGCACTTTCGTGCATAAAGTAGCTCAAACTTGGTTTGTTTTGTACGAAACTTGGCACACAACACTATTTGGTATATATTATTGTGTTGAAGTGGTTAGAATTAAAAATCATAGTTATATGCTAGAAATTACGTGCTAAGTTGCGATTTTATGGGTTTTAAAGCTTTTTGGCACTTTTGCGCATAAAGTAGATAAAAGTTTGTTTGTTTTGCACGAAACATGGCACACAACACTATTTAGTCTATATTATTGTATTGAAGTGATCAGAATTGAAAATTATAGTCTTATGCTAGAAATTACTTGCTAAGTTGCGATTGTATGGGTTTTTAAGCTTTTTTGGCACTTTTGCGCATAAAGTAGATCAAACATGGTTTGTTTTGCTCGAAACTTGGCACACAACAATATTTAGTATGTATTATTGTGTTGAAGTGGTTAGAATTGAAAATCATAGTCATATGCAAGAAATTACGTGCTAAGTTGCGATTTTATAGGTTTTTACGCTTTTTCCGCACTTTCACGCATAAAGTAGCTCAAACTTTGTTTGTTTTGCACGAAACTTGGCACACAACACTATTTAGTATAAATTATTGTGTTGAAGTGATGAAAATAGAAAATTATAGTAATATGCTAGAAATTATTTGCTAAGTTGCGATTTTATAGGTTTTTACGCTTTTTTGGCACTTTCACGCATAAAGTAGCTCAAACTTTGTTTGTTTTGCACGAAACATGGCACACAACACTATTTAGTATAAATTATTGTGTTGAAGTGGTTAAAATTGAAAATCATATTCATGTGCTAGAAATTACGTGCTAAGTTTCGATTTTATTAGTGTTTTAAGCATTTTTGGCACTTTCGTGCATAAAGTAGCTCAAACTTTGTTTGTCTTGCACGAAACTTGGCACACAACACCCTTTGCTATTATATTATTGTGCTGAAGTGGGTAGAATTGAAAATCATAGTCATATGATAGAAATTACGTGTTAAATTGAGATTTTATGGGTTTTACGCTTTTTTGGCACTTTCACGCATAAAGTAGCTCAAACTTTGTTTGTTTTGCGTGAAACATGGCACCCAGCACACTTTTTAGTATATATTATTGTTTTGAAGTATTTAGAATTGAAAATAATAGTCATATGCTATAAATTAATTGCTAAGTTGCGATTTTATTGGTTTTTTAAGCGTTTTAGGCACTTTCGTGCATAAAGTAGCTCAAACTTGGTTTGTTTTGTACGAAACTTGGCACACAACACTATTTACTATATATTATTGTGTTGAAGTGATTAGAATTAAAAATCATAGTTATATGCTAGAAATTACATGCTAAGTTTTGATTTTATGGGTTTTAAAGCTATTTGGGCACTTTCGCGCATAAAGTAGATGAAAGTTTGTTTATTCTGCACGAAACATGGCACATATCACTATTTAGTCTATATTATTGTATTGAAGTGATTAGAATTTAAAATTATAGTCATATTCTAGAAATTACTTGCTAAGTTTTGATTTTATTAGTGTTTTAAACAATTTTGGCACTTTCGTGCATAAAGTAGCTCAAACTTTGTTTGTCTTGCACGAAACTTGGCAGACAACACCATTTGGTATTATATATTTTGTGCTGAAGTGGGTAGAATTTTAAATCATAGTCATATCATAGAAATTACGTGTAAAATTGAAATTTTATGGTTTTTAAGCATTTTTGTCACTTTCGCGCAAAAAGTATATCAATTTTTGTTTGGTTTGCACGAAACTTGGCACCCAGCACACTTTTTAGTATATATTATTGTGTTGAAATAGTTAGAATGTAAAATCATAGTTATATGCTAGAAATTATGTGCAAAGTTGCGATTTTAATGGTTTTTTAAGCTTTTTAGGCACCTTCGTGCATAAAGTAGCTCAAACTTGTTTTGTTTTGTACGAAACTTGGCACACAACACTATTTGGTATATCTTATTGTGTTGAAGTGGTTAGAGTTAAAAATCATAGTTATATGCTAGAAATTACGTGCTAAGTTGCGATTTTATGGGTTTTAAAGGTTTTTTGGCACTTTCGCGCATAAAGTAGATAAAAGTTTGTTTGTTTTGCACGAAACATGGCACACAACAATATTTAGTCTCTATTATTGTATTGAAGTGATGAAAATAGAAAATTATAGTAATATGCTAGAAATTACTTGCTAAGTTGCGATTTTATGGATTTTTTAACGTTTTTTTTGGCACTTTCGCGCATACAGAGCTCAAACCTTTTTTGTTTTGCACGAAACATGGCACACAACACCATTTCGCATATATTATTGTGTTGAAGTGGTTAGAATTGAAAATAATAGTTATATGCTAGAAATTACGTGCTAAGTATCGATTTTATGGGTTTTAAGCTTTTTTGGCACTTTCGCGTATAAAGCAACTCAAACTTAGTTTGTTTTGAGTGAAACTTGGCACACAACTCTAGTTTCTTTATATTATTGTGTTGAAGTGGTTAGTATTTAAAATCATAGTCATATCCTAGAAATTACGTGTTAAGTTCCGATTTTATGGGTTTTTAAGCTTTTTTGACACTTTCGCACATAAAGTAGATCAAACTTGGTTTGTTTTGCACGCAACTTGGCACACAACACTATTTCGTATATATTATTGTGTTGAAGTGGTTAGAATTGAAAATCATAGCCATATGCTAGATGTTACGTGCTAAGTTGCGATTTTATGGGTTTTTTAAGCTTTCTTGGCACTTTCACGCATAACGTAGCCCAAATTTGGTTTGTTTTGCACGAAATTTCACACACAACACTATTTAGTATATATTATTGTGTTGAAGTGGTTAGAATTGAAAATCATAGTTATATGCTAGAATTTACGTGCTAAGTTGCGATTTTATGGGTTTTTAAGCTTTTTTGGCACTTTCGCGCATAAAGTAGATGAAACTTGGTTTGTTTTGCACGAAACCTGGCACACAACACTATTTAGTACGTATTATTGTGTTGAAGTGGTTAGAATTGAAAATCATAGTCATATGCAAGAAATTACGTGCTAAATTGCGATTTTATGGGTTTTTATGCTTTTTTGGCAATTTCGCGCATAAAGTAGCTCAAACTTTGTTTATTTTGCACGAAACATGGCACACAACACTATTTAGTATAAATTATTGTGTTAATGTGGTTAAAATTTAAAATCATATTCATGTGCTAGAAATTACTTGCTAAGTTTCGATTTTATTAGTGTTTTAAGCATTTTTGGCACTTTCGTGCATAAAATAGCTCAAACTTTGTTTGTCTTGCACGAAACTTGGCAGACAACACCATTTGATATTATATTATTGTGTTGAAGTGGGTAGAATTGAAAATCATAGTCATATTATAGAAATTACGTGTTAAATCGTGATTTTATGGGTTTTTAAGCATTTTTATCACTTTCGCGCAAAAAGTATATTAATTTTTGTTTGTTTTGCACGAAACTTGGAACCCAGCACACTTTTTAGTATATATTATTGTGTTGAAGTAGTTAGAATTGAAATTCATAGCCATATGCTAGAAATTATGTACTAAGTTGCGATTTTATTGCTTTTTTAAGCTTTTTAGGCACTTACGTGCATAAAGTAGCACAAACATGGTTTGTTTTGTACGAAACATAGCACACAACACTATTTGGTATATATTATTGTGGTGAAGTGGTTAGAATTAAAAATGATAGTTATATGCTAGAAATTACGTGTTAAGTTGCGATTTTATGGGTTTTAAAGCTTTTTTGGCACTTTCGCGCATAAAGTAGATGAAAGTTTGTTTATTTTGCACGAAACATGGCACATAACACTATTTAGTCTATATTATTGTATTGAAGTGATTAGAATTGAAAATCATAGTCATATGCTAGAAATTATGTGCTAAGTTGCGATTTTATTGCTTTTTTAAGCTTTTTAGGCACTTTCGTGCATAAAGTAGCTCAAATATGGTTTGTTTTGTACGAAACATGGCACACAACACTATTTGGTATATATTATTGTGGTGAAGTGGTTAGAATTAAAAATGATAGTTATATGCTAGAAATTACGTGCTAAGCTGCGATTTTATGGGTTTTAAAGCTTTTTGGGCACTTTCGCGCATAAAGTAGATGAAAGTTTGTTTATTTTGCACGAAACATGGCACACAACACTATTTAGTCTATATTATTGTATTGAAGTGATTAGAATTGAAAATTATAGTCATATGTTAGAAATTACTTGCTAAGTTGCGATTTTATGGATTTTGTAACGTTTTTTTGGCATTTTCGCGTATACAGAGCTCCAACTTTTTTTGTTTTGAACGAAACATGGCACACAACAACATTTCGTATATATTATTGTGTTGAAGTGGTTATAATTGGAAATAATAGTTATATGCTAGAAATTACGTGCTAAGTATCGATTTTATGGGTTTTTAAGCTTTTTTGGCACTTTTGCGTATAAAGTAGCTCAAACTTGGTTTGTTTTGAGCGAAACTTGGCACACAACTCTAGTTTTTATATATTATTGTGTTGAAGTGGTTAGCATTGAAAATCATAGTCATATCCTAGAATTACGTGTTAAGCTCCGATTTTATGGGTTTTTAAGCTTTTTTGACACTTTCGCACATAAATTAGATCAAACTTGGTTTGTTTTGCACGCAACTTGGCACACAATACTATTTCGTATATATTATTGTGTTGAAGTGGTTAGAATTGAAAATCATAGCCATATGCTAGATATTACGTGATAAGTTGCGATTTTGTGGGTTTTTAAGCTTTTTTGGTACTTTCGCGCATATAGTAGATCAAACTTGGTTTGTTTTGCACGAAACTTAGCACACAACACTATTTAGTATGTATTATTTTGTTGAAGTGGTTAGAATCTAAAATAATAGTCATATGATAGAAATTACGTACTAAGTTCCGATTTTATGGGTTTTTTAGCTTTTTTGAAACTTTCGAGCATAAAGTAGATCAAACTTGGTTTGTTTTGCTTGCAACTTGGCACACAACACTATTTAGTATTTATTATTGTGTTGAAGTGGTTTGAATTTAAAATCATAGTTATATGCTTGAAATTACGTGCTAAGTTAGGATTTTATGAGTTTTTAAGCTTTTTTTACACTTTCGCGCATAAAGTAGCTCAAACTTGGTTTGTTTTGCACGAAACTTGGCACACAACACCTTTTGGTATATATTATTGTGTTGAAGTGATTAGAATTTAAAATCATAGTTCTATGTTAGAAATTGCGTGTTAAGTTCTGTTTTTGTGGGTTTTTATGCTTTTTTGGCACTTTCGCGCATAAAGTAGATCAAACTTGGTTTGTTTTGCATGAAACCTTGCACACAAAACTATTTAGTATATATTATTGTGTTGAAGTGGTTAGAATTGAAAATCATAGTAATATGCTAGAAATTACGTGCTACGTTGCGATTTTATGGGTTTTTTAAGCTTTTTTTGCACTTTCGCGCATAATGTAGCTCAAACCTTGTTTGTTTTTCACGAAACTTGGCACACAACACTATTTGGTATATATTATTGTGTTGAATTGGTTATAATTGAAAATAATAGTCCTATGCTAGAAATTACGTGTTAAGTTTTGATTTTATAAGTGTTTTAGGCTTTTTTGGCACTTTCGCGTATAAAGTAGCTCAAACTTGGTTTGTTTTGCACAAAACTTGGCACACAACACTATTTCGTATATATTATTTTTTGAAGTGATTAGAATTGAAAATCATAGTCATATGCTAGAAATTACGTGCTAAGTTGCGATTTTATGTGTTTTTTAGCTTTTTTGTCACTAACATCGATTTTCTTTTAGTGCTTTCGACAAGCTGATAACACCGTTGATTGCGGTTACTACACTCTCAAATACATGGACCTGTAAAAACATCCTTTCCATTTTTTCCTAATCATTTCTTTCCGAAAAGAAAGCATGGGAAACAATATGCAACGTTTGTAGTTTTTGAATACTATAGCTAATTATATGTCTTGAGCCATTCAACTTGAAATCGTCATACATGATCATCTTTTTTAACAGTTGGAGGGTACTCGGAGAATTCGATAAGGTCCATATTCAATAAATGTTACTATGACTTCTTGTTGGTTATCTAGAGGATAACTAGTAATTGACTTGCGTAATACTGGATCCCACACAAATAAATTTTTATCGAGAACTTGGGCATTAACAGTTGCACTAATGAGCACAAGTGCATTTCAATTTAGAAAAATAAGAATCAATAGTTTTTCTTTTCATAATTTAATTTGAAATATAAATAAAATAAAATTTAATAATTAATAGTAAATCTTAATATATATTTATATTCGATCTCTATTTCTAGATGTGTAAAATTGAAATAACAAAAATTCTTATACTTATATAATAACTTTAATGTGAAAAATAACAATTAAAAAATAAATTAGACGTTAATAAGTTAAAAAATACAAACCTATAGTATATAGCTTATTCACTCAAATTTCACTTTCTTATAATCTAAATTAATTAAAATTAACTATACCTTCTCTAATATATGTCAATATAAAAGTAAAGTTGATTCAATATTAATAAAGAATAAACTTTTTTTCAAAATATAAATAAAATAAAATAAAATAAAAAAACCCAAATTCAGATTAAAAAACAATTCAATGGTACATAAAAAAACTAAAAACCTTTATTCAATCACATCACACTTATCAACACCACACTTCACACTTGAGTGTATAGAGGTAAAGTGGTACTGCAAATCTGCAATTCTTTTCAAGGAAAGACTAAAGAAAGAAAGAAAGAAAATCTACAAATAGTGATATCAGTCATCAATTTTTGATTGTCTTCTTCATAGGCAAGGAAGTACGACACCTGCACGATGGATCCAACAAGCAACTCCAGCAGTCTAGAAGGCGGCACTAGCAGTCCAGAACGTGGCACCAGCAGTTGGGCAGGCGGCAGATTGACATACACGTTTTCAGGGAAACAATTCGTCCTCTTGATTTTTTTAAGGTCATTTATCTTTTGATATTTAGGGTTTTCAAGAAGCAATTTTGGGTTTTAAAGATATATTTAGGTTTTTTCCTTTAATATTATTCTGTCTACGAAGATTTTTATTTTTGATTTTTTTCATAACCTGGGCCTTGGCCCATGGATGCCCGAGTTTAAATTCACCGTAGATATATTATTTTATTAAATAATAAATTTAATGGATGAAAAGAGAGGAACATAATCTTTAAAAATATTTCAATAAATTTAGTGGAAAATATGTAGACCATAGCTATTGAAAAATAGTTAAATAAAATTAGTGGAAAATATTTGAAACCATCAGCAATATAAAAACGTTAAAATGAAGTTAATCCAAAATATGTTGACCATAAGCATTATATCCAAAATTTGTGATATAAATATAATTTGTTTTAAGCAACAACAAATGAAATGAACCAAAATGGTATTGGAAATAACTTTAAGAAAAGGAGAAAATATTTTCTTAATCTAATTTCAAAATTTTATTCTTTCTCTCCCTCTTATATTGCAGCTAGGGATGGTCATGGTGCGGGTCTGGAGCGGGTCTGGCCAGACCCGGACCCGGACCCTATTTTTTTTTGGGATCCAGACCCGGATCCGGACCCTAAGGGTCCAAAATTTTCAGATCCGGACCCGGACCCTACGGGTCTGACAGGGTCTAGGGTCCTTAATGGGTCCTTAATGGGTCTTATACAAAGCATCTTTGATTTGTCAAAATTGAACCTTTTTCGAGTTTTTTTGTATTTTTGTAAGCAACTTATTATCGTATTACAAATACTTGTTTGAGTCCATGAAATTCAAATACAAAATAAATACTAAAACGTAAAAACACTTGTCTAAATACATGATTAAAAATCAAATATGAAAGACTAAATGAGAAACATAGTGTATATTTCATAACATTAAAAATTACAATAAATTTTGATCAATCTTCTTCAACTTCATCAAGATCCTAAAGGAAATATCAAACAAGTATAAGTTAGTTTTTCAATAAAGAAAAAGTAAATAAAAACAAATCCATTAAAGTTAAAGCGTACTAGTTGAATCGCATCTATTTGTTGTTCTTCATCAACATCCGAATTATCAATTACTGTGGAGCAAGCATAAGCATCTTTCGAAGAACCTTAGAAAAAGATTTTAAAAACAAAAACAAAATAAGATAACCAACCAAAAACAAAACCAATACTAAATCAGTAAAAGTTAGACTTTTACCTTTTATGTCTTCCATCATCCAATTTTGTAAACACATTAATGCTTCCACAGTTTGTGAATGAAGTCTTGAACGATGAGGGCTAATAACTCTTCCTCCGGTACTAAAAGCACTTTCTGAAGCAACGGAAGAAACAGGAATGGCAAGAATCGCAATCTTTTGCAAAGTCGGATACTTCGTATTTACTTTCCACCAATAAAGGATATCCAAATCCTCATCATCCGATAATGGTTCTTCTTCTAAATAAAAATCCAATTCACACCTATTCAACTTTCTAACCTTAGTTCTCTTAGATTGAGCAAATTCATCTTGTGCACTGTCTATAGAACTTGGTGCAGGTCGTTTCCTACTTTGCCCAACATCATTCACATTTTTCACAATATCACTTTTCCTTTGATATTCCACAACCAAATTATCAAGACACCTACGAACTCTTGCTAATTGCATATCAACCTCATTAACATCAAAAAACTTCCTAAAATAAAACACCACACAATCCATTTTATTTCTCGGGTCTAAGATAGTAGCAATAGCCAAAAGTTCACACATATTTTCCCAATACTTGTCAAATTTTTCAAGCATAGTTTCTGTCATTAATCTAATAATTTCAACATCACTTTGTAACCACCTACCTATAGCAAGCTTAATCTCACAAACCCTTCGGAAAAAAAGATTGATAGTGATAAACTTTCTTCCAGAAAAAACATTAGTTGTATTGTAAAAAATTTCTAACTTATCACAAACAAGCTCAGCTAATTCCCAATCCTTATCACTAGGAACAACAAAATTCATCTTTTTATTCACTCGCCTTAACCTTGAAAACACATCTTGAAACGGCAAAACACTTTTAAGCATCAAGTAGGTTGAATTCCATCTTGTTTTACAATCAAGACTAGGTTTTTAATGTTAACTAAGTCCAAAAAACGACAAGCCTCCTCAAATTTTTCAATTCTTTTAGGAGTTGACATCCAAAAAGACACACAATCACGAACTTTTTCAATCGCAGAACTAATAACCCCTAATCCATCTTGAACTATTAGGTTCAATATGTGAGCACTACAACGTAAATGCAAAAGATCACCCTCAAGCATCAAAGACCTTTTCTCAAACTTATTCATTAAAATCTTCATCATTGCATCATTAGTAGTGGCATTATCAACAACAACAGCAGATATTTTATTTTCTAAACAATATTGAGACAAACAATCCATCATTACCTTTGCAATAACACCTCCGGTGTGAGGACAAGGCACATAGCAAAACCTATATAGAATTAAAATTAAAAGGATAAATGATAAAATTAAAAGTAACATGATTACATGAGTAAATAAGTAAGATTTTACCTTAAGGTGCGATTTCGTAAGACCCATTGTTTATCAATAAAATGCGAAGTTATGACCATGTAACCCTTCTTCTGGTTGGTTGCAGTCCACATATCAGTAGTGATTGCAATTCTACTTTCATTATGATCGAGCAATTTATGTAGAGAAAGTTTTTCTTCTTTAAACATCTTCATGATATCTCGCTTTAATGTGGACCTAGAAATCATCTTAAAATTGGAATTAAGGCTTTCAACAAACCTCCTAAACCCAATATGATCCATCATAAACAATGGATACTCGTGCATAATAACCATGGAAACTAATTCCCTTCTCGAAAATTCTTGGTCGAACTCTTTAAGGTTGCTTTTACCACTATAATCCAAAGAACTTGACCCATCACATTCCTTCTTAACTCTTAAAGTTGTTTGACCACGTGCAAGATTCAAATGTCTTCCTGAACAAACTTTCTTTGCGTGTTTCAAGAGATGAGAAGTTCCACTACTACCACCAGTTACTAGACTAACACCACAATGCTTACAAACAGCTTTAGTCACACCATTTACTTCTTCTCTTACAAAATAATTCCATGCCTCAGAGGTTGTTTTCCTTCCCTTATCTTTTGTGCAAGAACTTGGAATACCATCAACATTATCATTAATGAACCCTTCTTCATCCACATTCAATGTATTTTTTGACTCCATACCAAAATCATTTTGTGGTTGTGCAACTGATTTGGACGTACATTGTGATTGATTTTCATCCATTATCTATACGAATACGACTATAAATCTAAATTTAAACACCTATTCAATCAATATATTTCATATCAAAACCATAACAATAAATCTAAATTCGTTTTCAAATCATAACAATAGATTTAAGAGGGGCTGAGGGCATACAGACACACAGCATACAGATGATACAGTGAGGGGCTGAGGGCATACATTCCAAAACAGAAAGCTAAAACTTACATATAAATCAAAAAAATTAACAATCATAAGTATTCAAAAACTTACAGTATAACGAAATCCCTAATAATGAAAGAGAAGTCAGTTTCAAAAGACCCAAATTTTCAGATATTACAATTTACAAGTCAGTTTCTTGAGATCCCACAACATATATATTACAAGTCAGATGATTCTAGAACAAAAAATGGAGAAAATTAATACACAATACAAAGAAAAATTAAACAAAATCAAAGAAATGGAATACCTGGAGTTTTCGAGGCGATGGCTATGGCGATGGCGATGGTGATGTCGCAGAGGTGGAGCCGCGGAGGACTAGAGCCAGAGAAACTAGAAAGATGTCGAGAAGTCGAGAAGGCGGAGGATTAGGGATTTAGAGGAGAAGTCGAGAAGGCGGAGGATTAGGGAAGTCGAGAAGGCGGAGGATTAGGGATTTAGAGGAGAAGCACAGCCGCACAGGATTACTGGACAGGAGAAGTCGAGATTGGAGAAGAGAAAAAAATTAGGGTTTTCAAGGATTTTGTGATATTTGAGAATGAGAAGGCACTCCCAGTTCCACGCCCATCCAGTGACAAATATAAAATTTAAATTTTAAAAGTTTAGGGTCCGGGTCCGGGTCCGGGTCTTCATCTTAGGACCCGAACCCGGACCCGTCAAAAAAAATTTGGATCCAGACCCGGACCCGGATCCGACGGGTCTCAAAAATTAAGACCCAGACCCTTATAAAAGGGGCGGGTCCGGGGCGGGTCCTACAGGGTCCTGGACCCATGACCATCCCTAATTGCAGCTAAAGCAATATAGCTTATAGGTGGAATTTAATGGAAAAAGAATTTCGTTGGAAAAATAAGACAAAAACAAATATATGATAGAATTAAATGATTAAGACGGAGATAAAATAAATTTTTTGATGAAATGAAAAGAAAAAGAGAATGGTCATAGCTAAAAAAGATGGAGTAAAATTAATGGCACTACAAAAAAAAATGTTCAATTGTGATGCAATATTTTTGACACTTCATCAAAATATCACAATTCTTAGAGAATTATTCTAAATTTCAATCTTAATTTATGATACTTCCTATAAGTGTTACCAAATATTTTTGTGGCATGTGATAAATGTCATGATATTGATAATCAAATGCCACAATTGACACTATTATTTGTAGTACGGGACAAATTAAAAAGAAAAATGATGCAAATTGAGGGGGACAAATAAAATATAAATGCAGTATTGAATATTATCCTATGTCAATCTAGCTTTAAACATAATGAATCACTAAGGTTAACAAAAATGAAAATTTTCTATGGTAATTCTATGCGTCAGGACTCGAATTTTATAGATCTAGGCCTCATAATTGATGTGTAGCAAGGACATCATCTCAAATATCTGTAAGGACATCACATAAATACATGGAGACCTTGAATAGTGCAACTATAGTAAGAATGGTAGTTTGTGTGAAAGAACAATGACATGCTTTTCCGAATAAAGTATGGAAACTCCCACAAAATGGGCAGAAGGTTAATTTTCTATCATATGTCCTACTACACACCCAATGAGAGACTTTTATATCAAAAGACAGCTGACTCTACTCATTAAGCTAAAAAAAATGTAGGACTACACATGAAAAACTAATGGTACACACGTAGGTCAAAGAGGACATTTCTAATAATTTAGGATTTCCACTGCTCCATATAAATCACGAGTTAAAATACCTTGGTACTAATTATCTATAAGGTAATTGAAATTAACTTTTAATGACTTGTTACTATCAATCATTTATGAACAGGAAGAGGCTAGATAAAGTATGGAAGAACCTTCACAACTACTGAACTCTCTCATAATGACCCTAATATTAACCAAGCTTAGTGCTAATTAGTTGTTTTTAGTCCTTAACAGGGACAATTTGATGCTAGCAGGGAGTTAAACCCATCAAAATGACAAACAACAACTTAAAAGGTGTCTTTTGTATGATCACCTACGCCCTGAGGGGACTTACAAGCGAACAATGAAGGACAAATTAATTTGAGAAAAAGGGGGAGGAAATGTCACATGGAAAAGGACAAGTTTTGACGGATTTTATACCAAGAAAAGCAAAGGTATAGGATTTGGCTAACTAAAAACTCACTAAACTCCATTAGGAAGTAGATAGGTTGTTAAGGCACAAGTGCAATCGCCAACTTTAACTAAGCATAAGAACGTTAGCAAATGTTTTTCAAATCCAAGAAAGACATAAACAACAAGGATTATTTGAGCATGATCTTTACTTTTAGGTAGTTGCAGGTTTGTTACCAAGTGGGTGGTTATTTGAGCAGGGAAAGAAAATGGGTGGTTCTTGTGGAGCAAGTGGATGGTTCTAAAGCCAGTGGATGGTGGTTGCATATTGTTCCACGATTCCATGATCTTCATCCAACTCTTCCCATGACTATCACATAATTTCCACTTGAACTTGAGTTATTTGGCGCCACACCTTGGACTAGTTTGGAGTAGTTCTTCGTGGACATTGATGTAGTTTGTAAAGACTCTTGAGTAACACCTAAAGGTTCAGATTGCATTTCAGTGACAGATTCAGTTTGCAACTCGAGTTTAGGACTACTGAATGGTTCAATATTTTAAACATAAGGGTTCTTAATAGTTTCCTATATGTTTGAAACTTCTTTCCTTTTCACCCTTAAAATTTTTGAACCATCTACATCCTCTTCTACTCCACCACGCACCTGATTTAACTATAAATCTACAAAGTCTTCACTCAAAACATCATTACCAC
>NC_080053.1:16102026-16157026 GCF_026212465.1 Amaranthus tricolor
GGACGGGCAACGTTACAAGGTTGAATATTCTAATAATGAATGGTTTATACTTGAACGACCTGAACAGGACGTGCAACGTTACAAGTTGGGATTAATTAATAATAAATGTATAGAGCCTATGCATGCTAGGATGAACTTTCTGCTTGTATTCAACCTGATTGATATTTGTATGAAGTCTCTGACGTGTATTGGTTGTTCCTTTGGAACCTACTGGTGTTGTCTTACGACCACTGGTAGGTTGATTGCAGGTGGGGTCTGGTGTGAGATCTCGACGTAGAAACCGTAATAATCAACACTATGTTTTACCTTTTGTATTAGATTGTGAGTAGAGAGAAACTCTGAATTAATGTAACAAAAGAGATAGTTTTCTTTTCGTTTCCGCTATTTCGATTAGTTTGTTTAGAGGCCTCTAGGCTCTCGAGTTGTACGTTAGAGCTTCCGCTGACTTATTACCTTTCACATTGGTTTTGTTTTCTGTTTATCTATATTTCTTTATCGACGGAACGTTGACGGTCCTAGAGAAAAGTCTTCTCTGGAGTCCAAAAAGTGAACCGAAATTTGTATTTTCATATGGATTTTCGGGTCACTTAAACGGGACCGTTACATGTAAATAACATACTCACCTCGAAAAAGATTGCTGGTATCGACAAAAAGAAAAAGCAAACTATTCCGAAAATAATAATTTTGGAGATCAAATATTTTACACTAGATTAAATGCACAAGAAAAAGTAAGTGACATATGGTATATTGATAGTGGTTGTTCAAATCACATAACTGGCAATAATAATTATTTTGTCACTCCTGATGAAAATGTTAAAACATACATCACACTTGCGACGGTAAAAAAGAAGATGTCGTCGGAAAAAGGGACAATTGTTGTTAAAACAAAAAATGGATCATCAAAATTAATTCATGAAGTTTTCTATGTTTCCGAACTTGCACAAAATTTATTAAGTGTAGGCCAATTAAGTAAAAAAGGATATATGGTTAAATTTGAGAATAACAAATGTCAAATCTATGATAAAAATATGGGTCAGATAATAACAACAGTCTCCTAAAAAGATATTCCCATTAAAAATGCCATTTGAAGAATTGGCTTTAAGATAATAAATGATGAATCCACCTTATGGCATTTGAGATTCGGGCATTTAAATTTAACAATCTAAAACTATTAAAATAAAAAGAAATGGTAATTGGACTACCATCAATAAAAAATGAAAGAAAAATTTGCAAAAGCTGTATATATGGCAAGATGCACAGATTGCCATTTCCTACCGCATCATAGAGGACCAAGGCTCCTCAAGAGCTTGTTCATGCAGATATCTGGGGTCCTACCAAGAATCCTTCTTTTGGCGGAAAAAGATATTTTCTTTTGTTCGTAGATGACTACTCCCACATGATGTGGGTATATTTCTTGGAGAAAAAATCAAAAGCTTTTTCCCACATCATGCAATTCAAAGCCCTCATAGAAAATCAAAGTGGGCATTCTCTTAAGATACTTAGAACGGATCGTGGCGGAGAATTTACAAGCAACGAATTCAACAGCTTCTGTAAGAAGCATGGAATTAAAAAAGAACTTACAGCAAGGTGTATAACTCAACAAAATGGTGTCGCAGAAAGAAAAAACCGCACTATAGCAAAGATGGTCCGCAGCATTATGCAGGGTAAACATCTACCCAAAAGATACTGGGCCGAAGCTGTTCACACGACAGTATATATCCTCAATAGATCTCCCACAAAAGCAATTAAGGATTTAACACCATATAAAGCTTGACACAAGAGAAAGCCAAGAGTAGAGCACCTCAAAGTGTTCGGATGCGTAGCTTATGCCCACATCCCGAAGGAGAATCGGGAAAAGCTCGATGAGAAGGGAGAAAAATGCATATTCATTGGATACAGTCACGAAACAAAAGGATATCACCTTTACAAGCCTGAATCTAAAGAATTAATCATCTCTAGAGACGTAATTTTCAACGAAACTGCCGAATGGACGTGGAAAAAAAAAAGAAATTGAAGCTCGCGAAGGAGATACTTTTCCAAGAGATCCAAGTGAAGAACACGGAGTAGACCAACCAACAAACCCATCATCTCCGAGTCCAAGCACACTTGGAAGTACAAGATCATCCCCAAGCTCAAGAAGCCAAACATCACGTTCAACTCCTCAACATCAAGAAGCCTGAAGATCAACAAGAGATCGGCAGCCGCCATCATGGCTACAAGATTACCATTGTGACCAAGCAATGATGGCTCTTTTCTCTGGTGAGTCACAAACATTTCAAGAAGCAGCACAAGAAGAAACATGGATTGAGGCTATGAACGAAGAAATCAAAATGATTGAGAAAAATCACACATGGGAACTTGTAGATAAACCACAAGACAAGAAATTCATCGGACTTAAGTGGGTCTACAAGGTGAAATACAAGGATGATGACTCCATCAACAAGTTAAAGTAAGGCTCGTAGCAAAGGGATATGCGCAACAACCAGGAATCGACTTCAACTAAACATATGCACCAGTTGTCCGCATGGAGACAATCAGAACAGTCCTGGCATTAGCAGCACAACATCAGCTACCAGTCTTTCAGTTCGATGTCAAATCAGCATTTCTAAATGGAGCACTCGAAGAAGAAGTGTACGTCGAGCAACCGCAAGGATATGTCATCGAAGGCCAAGAAGACAAAGTATACCGCCTTCGAAAAGCTTTATACGGACTCAAACAAGCACCCCGAGCGTGGAACAGCAACATCGACAATTATCTTCTCCAGCATGGTTTCATCAAGAGTCCGAGTAAACCTTCATCATACATCAAGACACAAGGTAACAACTCTCTCATTTTTTATGCCTGTACGTGGATGATCTAATCTATACTGGCACACATCCAATGATGATCGAAGAATTTAAAAAGGCTATGATGAAGGAGTACGAGATGACAGACCTTGGTATAATGAAATATTTCCTTGGGATATAAATCAAACAAAGCCCAGGAAGAATATTTCTATCACAAGAGAAATATGCAGAAGACCTTCTCAAGAAATTCAACATGGGTGAATGTAAACCGCTGGCTACACCAAATGGCAATCAATGAGAAGTTATCAAAGTACGATGGCAAACCAAAAGTCAACGGAGCAATGTATTGAAGCTTGGTCGGCTCTCTCATTTATCTCACACATACAAGACCAGATATAGTCAACGCTGTGAGCATCGTATCCAGGTTTATGAGTTAACCGAGCAAGGATCATCTAACACCAGCAAAGAGGATTCTCAGATACATTAAGAAAATGAAAAGCTATGGGATCATGTACGAAACTGAAAAATATTTCAAGCTCATAGGATACACCGATAGCGACTGGGCTGGAAGCATGGATGATAGAAAAAGTACAAGCGGGTACATATTTCAGCTTGGAAACAAATTGGTCTCATGGTCATCGAAAAAACAGGCGACAATAGCTTTATCATCAGCAGAACCAGAGTATATTGCGGCAACAAGTGTAGCATGTGAAACAGTCTGGCTCAAAAGGATATTAATCGATCTATAACAAGCAAGAAACGCTAACTACAATGTTCTGCGACAACATGTCAACAATAGCAATGACGAAGAATCCAATGTTTCATAGCAGATCAAAACACATCGAGATACGACATCACTACATTCGTGAGTTAGTAGACAAGAAAGAGATCGAACTACAATTCTGCAAGACAGGGGAGCAGCTCGCAGACATTTTCTCAAAACCCATATCAACTGATAGATTTATCGAATTCAGAAGACAACTCAGAGTTCAAGATTTTTCAGATTAGGAGGAGTATTAAGATAATTTAGAAAAATCTAGGATTTTAATGAAACATAAAAAATATCTAAACTAAAGAATTAAAAAATTAAAAATATCTAATATATATAGTAGAAGTTCTTAGAAAAAGTAATTAAAAAATAAAAATATCTAACATATTTTAATAAATTTGTAACCAAAATCATCACTATAAATACCCATTGATGTAATCAATTTTTAACAATAAATAAAAATATCCATTATACATATTCAGTTATCTTCTTCAAATAAATCAATTCATTATTTTACCATTTAAATTTTACTTGAATAAAACTTTAAAAGCAATGAAAAAGGCGCCAATTAAGGCATCATAGCGGGATTCACCGAAACATTTTTTTTTTTCAAAAATAGAATTAAATATCATGCTTTGAAAAGGGGATAAAGAAATGTCAGAGCTGGAGAAAATACTTCTAACTTGTTACAGAGAAAGTCGTTATTCTTTAATCGAATTATCACCCATGGCTATCTGAAATTGCAATCTTTATGTCATGAAAAACCCTATATCTCAGGTACCCATTTATTTTATCTACTAAATTCTCAATTGCTTCATTTATTTTGTGGTATTACGAGTAAATTTTTGATGATATTTGTATTCTAGTACAATTAATTTATCTATGTTTTTATCTCTGCTCTAGGTATCAGGCTCTTCATACTCTTCAAGCTTACAAATTTCTGGTTAGTTATTACTTATATATCGTAATTATATCTGAATTATGTGTTTTAATCATTTCAACTTCTGGGTATTTATGCATGAATTAGATGGTAAGTTGGAATATGGGGATTTAAAAAGAGGGCTAGGTAGGCGGAAGATGGGTGGAACTGGAAATTGATATGAAAAATTTAGATTTACAGGTTTTATACCAAAATGAATGAAATTAGAGAATACATGTAGATGACTATTGGGACTTACCTATTGATTATGTAGTTTGATTCAATTCTTTTGGGATTAACGCGTTTGGATTATCTTTTCCCTGAATTTGGAAATTGTAATTCTTTCAATTTATGGGTCTTTATATTGTTAGGAGTAAAAAGTATTCAATGATTGCTGATTTTTGTATTGTTTTGATTTCCCTTAAATGGGTTGTTATAAGAACCTCCTGACATTAAGGAGTGGTTTGCAAGTTACACTTATCAATCGCCTGTATTGGACACAAATGAAGACTTGTGTTTTTCTCATGGGTTTGATGATGAAGAGAATGGATTGTATGTTGAAGACAGTGAGTATGAAGAAGAGAAAATCGGTGTAGATTTGAGAAAGCGGAACCACTCTGGCTTCCTTAAATCTGCTAAGGAAACTAGGAAGCATGAAGTTCCATCTCTTCCTGCTAGTGAGGTATGGTTCATGATGCTTAGTATTCTGTCCACATATGTTTATAAATTTAGAGGCATGTTCTTTTGGATTACTCAAAGTTTTAGTTATCTAATCTAATCTAATCTGAACTTAAAATAGAATTGAACTAAACTGATTTCTAGTTGATTGAATTGTCAAATGTGATAGCAAATATGATGCACTACACGGAACTGAACTTAAAACTGTGAATATCTATGTAAAGGTTATATTGAATGAATGTTTACAAACCTTGGCTTTTTATAAGACATGAGAGATTACATAAAAATGACAACTAAATATTACAAAGAAATAATATCAATCTAGTGACATGCTTATGTTTCCTGAGGATGATGATTCCTTGCTTTTGTTTTAGGTTCCTGGCTATCCAGAATTGCTCTCACTTACATCTGGTTTGTGCTCGATTCTCTATGTCTTTCTATTTTGTTACTTAAGCTGACATAAGCTCAAAATTTTGACTGTGGTTTTGTACTCCGATCCAGAGCCTCCTGACATCACGAACTGGTTCTCTAGTTATGTATACGAATCTCCAGAATTAGATAGTTCTGATTTTGCTGCTTCACCCTCAAATCGATACACTTTTAGTAATAAGGGCAATGGAAAGGAAGATCTTCCAAAGGAATCACCTGAGACAAAAATGAAAGATGAAATACTTAGCTGCTCCGAGACAATTACAAGGCATAGTGAAATTGAGAACAAAAACCCTTCTACTCTCCGGGTATGCTATTTGAGCTAGTGTCACTTTTTTCATTGAACCGTAGAGTATTACAATCATTTCCTCACTTATTTTTTGGAAATGTCCAGGAGGATGGCTCAGAAAGAGGCAACATGTCTTCTGAGAATGGTTGGTTTTCTGCAAGAACTTATAATCCAAGGACTTATGCAGAAAAAATCAGTGATTGCGATACCAACTCAACTAATTCTGGTGTATGCCCAAGAATCAAATCTGAAGATATGACGGCAATAGTGCATGCGGAGCAACTATTGAGCTGTAAAAGCCATTCGAGATTGCCAATAAAAATTTCGTTCAATGTTGGTAATGAAAGTGAAAAGAAGGCAGGAAAGAAATTTAAAGCTGCTGCAAATGAGTCTGGCTGGATTTCTGTAAATGGAAAACCAAGAGTAGAAAATCGCAGAAGTATAAAAAACGAGATGAAAGAATACACATCTGCAGAAACTGAGCTCAGTTTAAAGCGCAGAGCGAACACAAGGGAAAACAAGGAGAATTCTCCTGTAAAGTCGGGTTTATCTTCTGATGGGCAAAAGGGCGGCATATTGAGAAGAAAGATCCTTAGAGAAACAACGAACTTTGAGCATTCTCGTGTGCCTGTGGTTTCTGGAAAATGGAGGTGTCCGCAGAAATGTAAACCAGACTTAGGACCTCCTTTGAAGCAGCTCAGACTTGAGAAATGGGTTCAGCGGAAATGAGAAGTTTTAGTCATTAGTCATCAGAAATGTAAGCTAGTTAAGCATAAAAGAGCACCAAAAGAAAATGAAGTATGAGTTTTTAGAATAAACACTGCTCTTAATTCCCACATTTCCATTGCAAGAATGTAGGCAATATCAGTTGGGAGTTTTGGATTGTGCTTAGTCACTGCTAATGAGACTTTTCATCAGAACTTTTGTTGATGAACACCGGCACGTGAACTCTACAGCCCTCTTTATACAAGTACTTCCTCCGTTCCATAATACTTGCTACATTTTCTATTTTTGGCAATTTCATATTACTTGCTACATTTCCGTTTTTAGTAATAAAACAATCATTTAAAGTTCTATCTACCTCTATTTTTATCCTACTCTATACTCTATACTCTATAATAAAATATATACTATACTCTATAAAGTAACCTAACAACCTATTTTTCTTTATTCTTTTTCAATTAACAATAATAAAATACTATACTCTATAAAGTAAACAATCAGCTACAGTGTAGGTCAATCACTTTTCTTAATTCCCGTGCCCATGCAAATGTAGCAACAATTATAGAACGGAGGAAGTATAAGCTAACTAATAAAGGTAGGAAATAATTTACACATATTCACCAAATATTACGTTTCCTAATTTAACTTAGGAAATATTTTACTTTTCTGTACTCCCCCTCAAGTTAGATTGTAGGGTTCATCAAGGCCTAACTTGCATATTGCATTGTCAAAAGCTTTGAATGGTACCGCCTTAGTGAGGATATATGCTAGTTTGCCTTTTGATCCGACAAATGGAATGTTGATGACCCTATTTTCAAGTGCCAACCTTGCATTTCATTCTAAAATGAAGCTTCTTGGTGTTGACTATCACTTTATCCGCAAACGCGTCCAAGGTGGAAGAATAGGGTTACTAGTGTTCATCAAGATGATCAACTTGCTGACTTCCTCACAAAACCTATTGCACTTACCTCTAGGTAGTCCATCTTGAGGGGCATGCTAAGGAGATCACACTAATTGAACCCCATTGATAGCCAACGGCTATATTCCATTATCAGAAGATTTTCGCTTTAATATTCCATATTACATATCTTCCCTGTCTATAGCAATACTCTTGTAATCTTGTCTTGCATTTTATATGTGAGGTTGTCTCACCTTTTTACCATTACATTCGCCCATTGTGATAAAATACATTCATATTTTTAGTTAAGTTGATGCAAACCATATAGTTTGTTTTTAGAACATCTTAATTATTATGGAGCATTAGTGATTATCTAATAATCACCATCCTTTATTTGGATTAAGACACATTATAATTCTGTAGCTTCCTTCGTTGTAATATCATCATTAATAAAAACAAATAATTTTGTTTCTCATTCATTTTCTATTACAAATTTGGGTTCAATTTTACTATTACTACTATTATTTTATTTCTCATAATCTCTGGTTGAATTTATCACGCTTCTACGCTTTGTTTTCCCTACAAATTGGTATCAGAGCTTTAACAATTTCAACTGAGATTTTTTTTATAATGTCGACAAAATTTGATATTGAGAAATTTGATGCTAAAATTAGCTTTGCTATTTAGCGAGTCCAAATGCAAGTCGTTCTTGCCCAAAATGGTTTGAAAAAGGTTTTGGCTGGTAAGCTGAAAAAACCAGAAAGTGTAATGGAAGAGCAATGAAATGACATGTATGAAAAGGCTTTGTCAATAATCCAATTGTGCCTGTCCCGTGAGGTATTAGGTTAAGTCATCAACGCTAATAGCGCTGCTAACATATGGAGTAAATTAGAGTCTATTTACATGACCAAAGGTCTTGCCAATAAACTTCTATTAAAAGAGCGATTGTTTACGCTTCGTATGACTGAAGGTACTCCTGTTCCATCTAACTTGGATGAATTCAACTCCATTATCATTGACTTAGAAAACTTGAATGTTAAAATAGACGACGAGGATAAAGTTGTACTACTCATTGTTCCACTACCACCATCATATAGACACTTCAAAGAAATAATGTTATACGGTAATTATATTACCTTAACCTTTGATGATGTCAAGTCCAACCTGTTGTCCAAACAAAAAATTGATATCAAAATTCATTCTGAAATTTCTGGTGAAGGACTAATGGTTAGAGGGAGGACTCAAGAAAGAGGTAGTAGTAGTAAAAACCAATTTAGATCAAAATCTAGGGGTAAAAACTCTAAATATTGTCATTATTGCAAGAAAAAGGGCACGAGATCTCTAAATGTTATAAAGTGGAAAAATAAACAAGACAGAGAAGATAAGAGTAAAGGAAAACAACTCGAAAAATCCGCCGAAGCTAGTATTGTTGAGACCGAATCTGATGGGGATTGTTTTGTAGCTGTTGGGGTCTATGAATGAATGGATTCTTGATTCTGGTTGTTCTTTTCATATGTCTCCTAATAGAGACTTGTTTACCACCTATGAACCGGTTAATGGTGATCTTGTCTTAATGGGCAACGATGCTCAATGCAAAGTTTTCGGTTATGGAACAATCAAAATCAAGACACATGATGAAGTTGTAAGAACCTTAACAGGTGTCAAACATGTCCCTGATTTAAAAAGGAATCTCATTTCCTTGGGCATCCTTAAATCTCATGGGTATAAGTAGTTAGTTGAAGGTGGAGTTCTAAAGGTGTTCAAAGGAGCTCTTGTAATACTAAAGGCAATTTGATCTGGTAGTTTGTATGTGCTGCAGGGTTCCGTTGTTACTGGTTTTGCAGCTATTGCCTCATCTAATAAAGACAACACCAAGTTGTGGCACATGAGATTAGGCCACATGAGTGAGAAGGGAATTCAAATTCTTAAGAAGGAAGGTCATCTTGGAAACCATTGTACTGGTAAGGTTGAATTCTATGAGCATTGCATTTTTCGTAAGTAGAAGAAAGTTAATTTTTCGAAAGCTATTCATAGAACTAAAGGTACCTTGATTACATTCATTCAGATCTTTGGGGTCCATTAAAAGTACTCTCAAAAGGAAAATGTCATTACATGATGACTATTATTGATGATTTCTCACGAAAGCTTTGGGTCTATTTTCTCAAGCTCTAAAGTGAAGCATTTTCCACTTTTAAGGAATGAAAAACATTAATTGAGAACCAAACTGGCAAGAAGGTGAAAAGGTTGAGGACAGACAACGGCCTTGAGTTTTGTTCATGAATTTAACATTTTTTGTAAGAAGGAAGACATCGTTACACATCTCACAATTCCAGGGACTCCATAACAAAATTGAGTTGCAGAAAGAATGAACATAATTATCTTAGAGAAAGTTCGTCGTATGCTCTCTCATTCTGGTTTGGTAAAAGAGTTTGTGCATGTTATTTGATAAATATCTCACCTAATATAGCACTTGATGGTTATATTCCCGAAGAAGTTCGGTCAGGTAACCTTGTTGATTATTCTAATCTTAGAATATTTGGGTGTCCTGTTTATTCACATGTAAATGAAGGAAAATTGGAACCTCGTGCAAAGAAGTGCATTTTCTTAGGTTATGGCTTAGGGGTTAAAGGCTATCGCTTATATGACCCTGATTCTCAAAAAACATTTGATAATCGTAATATAACATTTAAAGAAAATGTCATGTTATCTTCTAGAAAGAATGTTGTAGTTTCCTCCAATGATGATCAAGAGGATGATCAAGAGAAGGTGGAGTTTGAGGTTGAAGTTTTTATTAGGAAGGAAGACGTTTCGAAATCCTCAACTACTCAAGAAGATCAAATGACAATTGTTGATGATACTACTCAGCATATGTGTCCACAAAGGCAACGTCCACCTCTACAAAGAGGCTTACCACATCTGTGGTCAATGGATGAAGATCTTCCACAACAGAGACCAAGAAAATCGACTCAACGACTTATTGAAAAATCTGCTAACATAGCTTATGCATTAATTGCTTCCCAAGAGATGGGTGAAGAGGATGAACTTAGAAATTATTCTAAGGCTATCTCATGTGATGATTCAGCAAAATGGGTTGCCGCTATGCAAGAAGAAGTCGAGAGTCTTCTTAAGAATGAAACTTGGGATCTGGTGAAGTTGCCGGTAGGCAAACGAGTCATAAGTTGTAAGTGGATTTTCATGAAAAAGAAAGGCATCCTTGGTGTTGAAAGTGCAAGGTACAAAGCAAGATTTTTGGTTCGAGGATTTGATCAACAGGAAGACATTGATTTCAATGAAGTATTTTCTCCGATTGTTCATCATACCTCAATTCATGTATTACTTGCTCTAGTTGCCTTGTGTGATTTAGAGCTCGAACAACTAGATGTGAAAACAACTTTTCTTCATGGTAATCTTGAGAAAGAGATTTATATCCGGCAGCTAGAGAGTTTCATATTCCCTGGAAAGGAAGATCATGTATGTCGTCTAATAAATTCTCTTTATGGTTTAAAACAATCACCGAGACAATGGTATAAGAGGTTTCATTCATTCATGGTTGGACATGGTTACTCTAGAAGCAATTATGATAACTATGTTTATTTTCAGATGACATCTGATGGGTCATTATATACTTGTTACTGAATGTTGACGACATGTTAATTGCAGCAAGAGATAAGTCTCTTGTTAATAAGTTAAAGGCTCAACTTAGCAATGAATTTGATATGAAGGCTTTAGGTCCTGCCAGGAAGATTCTTGGAATGGAGATTAATAGAGACTGTCAAGATGGTAGACTTTTTTCTATCACAGAGAAAGTATGTTATGAAAATGCTTGAAAGGTTTGGAATGCAAGATTGCAAAAGCTGTTAGTACTCCGCTTGCTGCCCATCTTAAGTTGTCATCTAAACAATGTCTTGTCACTAAGGAAGACAAGAGACGCATGTCAAATGTTCCTTACTCCAATGCAGTGGGAAGTCTTATGTAAGCGATGATATGTACTAGACCTAATTTAGCATATGCTGTGAGCGTCGTTAGCAGGTTCATGCACAATCCAGGCAAGGCACATTGAAAACCATTAAATTGATCCTTCGTTACTTGAAGGGTTCTCAAGAAATTGGTTTGGTATTTGATCAACATAAACCTGATCTCGGAGGTGTAGTTAGGTATGTCGATGCTGACTACAGTGGTGATTTAGATCAAAGAAGGTCACTTTTAGCTTATATTTTTATACTTTGTGGTTTTGCTATTAGTTGGTATTCTTCACTTCAAGCCATTGCGGCTTTGTCTACTACTGAAGCAGCGTATATTGCTGCCACTAATGGAATGAAAAAAGCTATATGGCTCCGAGGCTTGATATGAGAACTTGGGTTGCAACAAGATATTTTTATTGTATATTGTAACGGTCAGAGTGCTGTTCATTTAACCAAAAATAGCAAGTATCACTCAAAAACCAAGCATATTGAAATAAAGCATCACTTTATTTGAGACATAGTTGCAATAGGAGATCTTATTGTTGAGAAGATTCATACTACTGAAAATCCTGCAGACATGTTGACCAAGCCACTTCCAACAGCTAAGTTCGTTCATTGTTTAAACTTAGCTGATATCATACACATTTAAACGAAGCTTCATGACAAGATAATATTCTCAATCAAAGGCGAGTCAAGGTGGAGATTTGTGAGGTTGTCTCACCTTTTTACCATTAATTCACCCATTGTCATAAAATACATTCTTACTTTTAGTTAAGTTGATGCAAACCATATAGTTTGTTTTTAGAACATCTAAATTATTATGGACCATTAGTGATTATCTAATAATCACCATCCTTTATTTAGATTGAAGCACATTATAAATTCGGTAGCTTCTTTCATTGTAATATCATCATCAATAAGAACAAATAATTTTGTTTCTCATTTATTTTCTATTACAAATTTAGGTTTAATTTTACTATCTTTATTTTATTTCTCATAATCTCTGATTGAATTTAACACACTTCCACGCTCCGTTTTCCCTACAATATATAGCATAGAATGTATGTATTCTTGATTATCACCCTTTTAATATACTCATTTCAGTATTCTTATCATCGCTTGTTAAGAAAAAGGGCAGATCTCTAAAATGTTTTTCTTTGTGTGTATCTTGTAAATGTTTGCCAAATTTAAAGTTGAATCCTTATAGCTTTTTAATATTACGATTTTCTTATTTGAGACCGTCTTTATAAGAGTCACGTCTCAAATGGGCTGGCCTATTATTACTTAGAAAAACAACTATCAGAAAAACGCACACTATGTAATCCTATTTGGAGTTGATGTTATAACCTATTGAAGTTGGTATTATAACCTGTAAGAGTTGGTATTATAACCTATTAAAGTTGGTATCTCCAAATAGGTTATAATACCAATTTTAATAGGTTATAACACCAACTCCAAATGCCAATTTTTAATAGATTATAATATCAACTTTAATAGGTTATAACATCAACTTCAATAGATTATAACACCAACTTCAATAGCACTATTTCCCACACAAATCCAATCTCCCATCATCTCACGTTTATCTCGCGTGCCTTTCTCTCTTTCGATCTGCAATTGCACATATACAGACTATTCAAACTACTTCTCATTCTTCCACCTTTCAGTAAGAATTCAGGGCAAATATTAAACCTATAATCCCATCATCAATCCATTTCCGAAATCAAAAAGGTACAATCTTATCCTATTTCATTTATTACTATTTGCATCCTTTTGATTAATATTGTTGTTATACCTTCTTCATGCTCACTGAATTTAGTGCATAATTTACTCTAATATTGTGGGTTTTTGTTATAGATACATTAAGTAGTAAAATTATAATTAGTTATAAGGGAGTGTTTGTGATAGTCTTATTAGTATGAAAGGGACATAATGTTGTATTAGAATTTATCAAAAATAAAACAATCTTCTTTTCCTTCTGTTTCCTATTCACATGGTTCTTGAGATTCAACAATCATAATAGTTTTCCATTAAATTTATAGAAAGATTAATACTTTAGAACTTTATGATGTTTATTTTACCATTATTATCTGATATTTGAATACCCAATTGTTTTTTCCTTTTATAGTAGTGATTTTTTTTATGTATTAAAGTAGTGATCTTATAATGGTAAAAATTATTGGGTTTTAGTTTTTATTTATTGAAAATGTTGAATTTGACATTTTGCAAATGTAAATAGGTTTAATTTTCTGATTTGAGAGAAGTAATAATGGTGGTTGTGAATTGTGATTTGCATTTAGTATTCTCCTTTGAGAAAATCAATTTGTATTATGTGAAATTTCTATTATGGTAGATTATGGATCAGAAGAAATTGATTGCAATTTGCCAATCCGGTGGCGAGTTTAATACTGATAAAGATGGTGTAATGAGCTATTATGGTGGAGAAGCTCATGCTATTGATATTGATGGTGAAGTCTTTAAAATGGAGGTAGCAGAAATGTTTGGTTGGAATATTGAAACATTGTCTATCAAGTATTTCTTACCTGGAAACAGGAAGACCCTCATTACAATATCCAATGATAAGGATTTGATGCGTATGATCAAGTTTCATCACAATTGTGGGACTGTAGATATTTATGTTATGCTAGAAGAAATTCTTGCTTCTGAGATTTCGAGCATGCCCGTCAGTAGGTCAAGTAGAACCTCTTTATCTGAGGCAGTAATGGCAGTTGATGCTCTCATTGATATGGTGGATGATAAACCTCTTGATGATTTTGTTGATCCTCTTGATTCCCAAATGGACATACCTCTTGATGATAAACCTGAGATTACGTAAATATGCCCTTGCTAATTAGTTTGCTTTCAAATATAAGAAGAATGATAGTCATCGTGTGACGGTTAAATGCAAAGCAGACGGTTGTCCATGGAGAATCCATGCATCAAGGCTATCAAGAACACAACTTATCTGCATCAAGAAGATGAACCCCACATGTAACAGACTCAAAATTTTTAATCATAATCTTCTAATTAATTATTTCGAATTTTCAATTCAAATCTCTAATCCTTTGGTTATCCATTTCAAACCATCTTTAATTTCTAAACCTTTTTCGATTTTGTAATTCCTTTTAAATATTAAACTTAAGAAAATATTATTTTGTTTAAAATCTTTTTATAAGCACTAAAATATTATTTTATTATTTTATAGTACGAAAAGTAAAATTTTGTTATTATATTCACGGTTTTGTAAAATGTTACGTTTTAACTTTCTTCCTTAAACTAACATTACTACTTGTTATTTTAACCTTATAACTTTGATTTAATTATTTTATATATAAAAACGAGTCTTATTTTTATTATTAACTTTAAGTATAGTTTAAGCAAAATTTTCTAAGTAAACTATATATTTTCATTATCAAATTTACCCATTATTTTAAAGTGTATTTACTTGTACATACTAGAAAAAAAATTTGATGAACCAAAATCCTTTCTATATAACCCATGATGTTCATCACTTACACAAGTTATCACCATTTTCATACACAAGCTAACCTTCTTTTATATTCCAAACTCATACATATTCACTTACACACTCTAAGTCTTACACATTCACTTACACACTCTAAATCACTTACGCAAGTCAATCTTCTTCTATACTCCTAAAATACTTTTTCATACAATCTAATGAACTACAAAGTTGCCTAAACCCATTACAAATACCCTCCTAGCCATGAGATCACTTATACCACCATCATCAAATCTTTCTAACATTCTTTCTTATATTTTCACTTCACTTAAATCTTACTACCTTAATAAATCTTACTACCTTAATACGTTTATTATTAGTTGAAGAAATTCAAGAAGATGGAGCTTAGAACACTCGTTATTTAGTTAAATCATCATCATTATGGAGCATTATTGGGTTATTACTTTGGTCACGTAATGTATTATTATTTTTGGAGTTTGGATTTAATTATTTTGGGAGCTTAGAAGATCATCATTATTTTGGGAGTTTGGATTAATTATCTTTGAAGCACTATTATCTATCTTGGAGGGTCTTATTTCTTATTAGTTTTCTAATTAGTACTTAGTACTAATCCTTGGTGTTAGTATGATATAACTTCTTACTCTACTCTTTTTGTGGAATTTTACATTATATTTACTTTATAATATGCAAAGTATGAAATATGTTGATATGTTTTAGTAGGAAGTTAGTTTAATGAAATTATGATCAAGATTATATTTAGTATGTGTATACTAAAAGTATTTTTTGTATGTTAATTTAATAATCTTTGAACAAGTTTAGGAAGTTGGGTGCAAAATTATATTCTAGTGATATTAAGTATGATTTATGTTATAAACTAGTGCTAGTATGTTTATGAGTTAAGTGTTACATTAGGAATGTTATTATTTTTTTTATGTTAGAATTTTTATTAATATGTTTATGTTAGCCTTCAAACTAGTTTATATGGTAGTAAGTTATTTTATGAACGTATTTTACTAAGTATGATTATATTAACAATATTGTTATTATACTTTATTTTGAGATTTAAGTTTATCCTTAAAGTTATAGTAAATTTCTATGTTATTGTGTAAAGTTTTTATTTTTGTAAGTGGTTATGTTAATTATCTAAATCTAGGATTTAGTATGATAAATTAAATTAAGTCGTTCTTTTTATGTGAAAAGGGCCCAAAACACCCATAGGCCATTCAACCACTATCATATAATAAAACAAAGAGTTTGATTTACTATTTTAAATTATTACAACTATTTTTGTGATAATAATAAGATAACAATTTAAAAAGATATTTTTGAGAAATTTTTATAAGTTATTAAATATTAAAGTGTTTTTCTTGAATACATGAGATTTCATAATAAAAGTAACTTTTAATCACTATTTAATACAAAATATTTTATTTGCTAACTATTTGACCAAAATTTACGTAAATTGATGTAAAAATATTTTTAGTAAACTTGCCACTTAAACTATGTGTGATATATTGATTTTGTGAAATTACAAGTTTTACTTGTTTTATAATTAGAGATATTGACTAATTTTGTGAAAATTATAAGTTTGACTTGTTTTTTTAAACTAGAAATATTGATTTTTGTGAAATTATAAGTTTTATTTGTTTTACAACTAGAATGTTGATTTTTGCAAACCAAATAAGTTTACTTATTTTTCTAAACTTGAAATATTGCTTTTTGGTGAACTTGTAGAATTTTGAAAACTTATCCAAATGATGAAATTTTAACTTGAATTTTAATTAGAATATTTGATTTTTTTGAAGAGAATAAAGTTTTATTTATTGTAAAGTTGAAAATGTTGATTTTGGAAACTTATTTAAAGAGAGATAGATTTTTGTAGCTACTTGTGGGAAATATTAATTTGGAGACTATTGATAGAATATTAAGTTATTAGTGTAAATTTAGCAAGCTATTAAAAATAAAGTTAAAAAATAAAATTTAATGTGTAAAAATTTAATAACGAATGTATAAAGACATAAAGGTTAATTTACGTTATGATTTAGAATTTTATTAAATAAAAGAGGTTATCACCTAAGTTGATCAAAGTCAAAGTCAATGTCAAATTGTAGTAATAAAAATGTGATGTACTTGTGTGAATGAATATTGATTGAATGACCCTGATAGTAAGGTAATGTCGAACCATGGACCGACATGTAAAATCCCGGGGCCCGTATTGGCCGGCACGTAAAATGCGGTGTAAGACAGGGGGTTAGCTACCTATCCTGTAGAGCTCGAGCATAAATTGTATTGGAGCGGTGACGACTCCCACCACAGTTAGGGTTTAGGACTACGGTCCTCACCTAACCAGACCCTTACATATATCAGGTGTCATGTTGATGTGCTTGTTGATCAGTGATAAACTTGATTAGTATTGATGCTATGATGCATGGTACGGTTATGAGTATTAACCAAATGAACTTACTTAAGTGTTAAGATTACCAAATTGTATAAGTGGCAATAACGTACTTCCGTCAGGATTGAGAATGGTATCTTAATGACTTAAAAGTGTGGAACAGAAAAAGAATATGGTAAAAGTGTACGGTGATGTTAATTAATTATAAGTTCGTACTTATGTAGCGTATAATTTTCGTATTTTGAGCTGGATAGGAAGTTATGCTCGGCGTTAAGCGCTGACCGATTCTACCGGCTGTCATTCGTATCATGGATGACAGCATTTTGAAGGATTTAGTTCAGGTTCCGATCCAGGCCGCAACAATTACTATTTATTGAGAACTTAGCTGCTTTTTGTATCTTTATTGATGACTTGATGATGATGTATTTTTTTTCATTTTTAGCAAATAATATTTCTTATCAGATGTAATATTTACTTTTGTTTTAAACAGTTTCAGTTTTTATGATTTAATGTTTTTAACAGTTTGACATTTTGAGACTTCCGCAATATTCTTGTATTAAACATTATTATTAAAAGTTAATTATGTATCGAGATTTCCGCTCCTGTTACACCACACATACATGTGAAGGAGGTATTCACACAACAAGATATCAAGAAACCAAATGAAACAGTTATAAAAACGTCTCTGTTAAAAATTTACTATTTAAATAAGTAAAATGAATTTGTCATTTTAAAAGTAAAATTTTACTACAATTTTTAGATATTAGTTTTTTTTATTTGTTGGGACCAAATAAATTATACGACGAAAAATATGGGTGTATTACCCATCTCATATTTTAATGAGTATGAGTATGAAGTTGAGTCACCCGCAATTTTGCCACGTAATTTATGATTCATCAAGTTAACTACTTATTCCATTCCTCTTTCTCCTTCACTATCAATTATAAACCTATATACTCCATTCCCCTTTCTCCTTCACTATCAATTAGAGTAAAATTTCTCTTCTAAAGCATAAACTCAAAATCTAAAAAATTGATGTTTGCTTTTCCATTGTAGAAGAAAGAGAACACATCTAGTACTATCACCATCTTCATCCCTTTTGTGTTTGAAGTTGGATTTTGAATTTTGATTGAAGAAATTGCTCATCAAGGTAATCCACAAACTATTTTATTTAAATATAAATTGAATGTTTTAAAGTAGTTTTATGTTCTTAAGTATAAACAATAATTGTTGAATTTTGGTAGTAGTTTAGTATTCATGGTTTAATTTGGGTCTTTAGTTCAAATTTAAGCATCAACTTGAGTGTAATTAGAGTATATGAGTTCCATTGGTAATTGGGTTCTTGCTAGTGTTGATTAGTATTGGTTATTTGGGTTATTATTTCTAGTATAAAACTTGGTATTTTGGATTTTGAAATTTCAGTTTCCACACTGAACTTTCTGTTTTGGCTATTTTGGGGCGGTTCTGATTGTTTTTGGGTTCTGGTGTCTTCATGAGATTTGTAGTGCTTCGAGTCGCGGTCACGTAGGCACTTGAATCGCCCCAAAATGAGTTCGTATGAGGGAGTTATGTCTAAAATACTAGTAGGCTGTCATGAAAATCGACAATGAGGTTTCTTTTTTGTTCTGTCCAAACCTGTGTTGCTGTTTTTGAGACAGTTAGAGTCGTTTTGAGGTTCTGGTGTCTTCATGAGATTTGTAGGCTTCGAGTTGCGGTCGCGTGGGCACTTGAATCGCTCCAAAATGAGTTCATATGAGAGAGTTATGTTCAAAATAGTAAAATACCAACAGGCTGTCATAAAAATCAATAAAAAGCTTTTTGTTTTGTCATTTTCGGGGCCGTTCTGATTGTTTCTGGGTTATAGTGTCTTCATAAGAATAGTAGAGCTCCGAATCATGGTCGTGTAGCCACTTGAATCGCCTCTATACGAGTTTTTATGAGGAAGTTATGACCGAATTACTAACAGGTGTCCTGATATGGTACTAAAATGGAATTTATTAAGTGGGATTAGGAACTATAAAATAAATTGGATGTTTAAGGTTATTTATTGGGTATTTGAGATTAATTTAGGGTTATTATTCCCCATTTATGGATTGGTATTATTGGGTTATGGTTCTTATTTGAGTAATATAGGTGTTTGGTTCAAGTATAAATTTGGAAACATATGAATTGATTGGTATTTTAAATGATGATGAATTGATTTATATTTTAAATAATGATTGTGATTTCAAAAGAAAATTTAGTGAATTCTTGTTTTGTTTTATAATAAAATATTCGACATTGAAAAATGTCTGTTTTTGAGAATTGGCGACGGATATTTATATCCGGATTATTGTGAAATCCTATAGCTTGATAATAGGTAATGGTTATTCGGATCGGTCTCGAGCCCCCGATCCCGTTTCGTTCTTGCAAGAGCCGTATTTTCGGTGATGACGATCACCCGTGTTCTCAGGATTTAGATCAAGCCTACTTCCTGATGGTCCATTATATTCCCACATTTTAAACTGTTATTACATTATTGTTGTTAATGAGTATTGAATAAATATGTTTGGTATATAAAGTTTTGCTTGTTTTGCAAAGAAAGCATATGTTTCAGTTGCCGTATTATTTCGCTATTAACTTGTAAAGTTATAGCCGTATTTTGATTCGTTATGAACTAAAGGTTCATAGCCGTATTTATGTCGATACCAAACGGTCTTTTAAAAGAGTTTGGACTTGGATAAAATAAAGTTTATAAATAGTTACCAAGTGAACAAGGAATTTGATTGGAGATGTTTGTTAATGACTTGTATATAAATGTAATAGTTTGTTGGGTTACTCAACAATTCAATTGTGACAGTTTTTGATGGGGCCTATCTCTTACGGGGGGATAGATCCACTTTTAGGTTGCCAACTTTAGTGCGGATGGATGTGCTGCTCTTTTATGTGTCATGTGTTGCGATAGCGAGGACATCGTTTTTGGAAAGTTAACTTATCATGATATATTGACAAATCATGTGTTGTAAAAATTTAAAAGAGTTTAGATATTTTATAATGTATTAACTTAGTTTATAACTGGTTTGTAATCAATTGTATTACAGTTATGTAAAGTTTTCAAATACTCTGATATTGGTTGTTGTGGCTATCGAGCCACAGGTTAGATTCAGCCCAGACTTCTATAAGTCTTCCGCTGTGCTTTGTAGACAATATTATTATATTGTTTACGCTGGTTTGGGCTGTTTCACCAAAAGCTGGATATCAGGTATTGTAAAAGAGAAGCTGAAAGTATTTCCAAATTACAAGACTAAGGATTTGTTAATGATATTAAGGAGGAGTATGGTATTCAGATAAATTATTTTCAGGCTTGGCGTGGAAAAGAAGTTGCTAAGGAGCAACTTCAAGGTTCTTATAAAGAGGCTTATAAGTAGCTGCTGAATTTTTGTGAAAAGATAATGGAGTTGAATCCGGGTAGTTTTGCTACTTTCACAACCAAAGATGATTCTAGTTTTCATCATCTATTCGTCTCGTTTCATGCTTCATTACATGGGTTCCAGCAAGGGTGTCAGCCGCTGCTTTTTCTTGATAGCATAGCTTTGAAGTCGAAATATCAAGGAACACTTCTGGCTGCCAATGCTTGTGATGGGGATGATGACATATTTCCGGTTGCATTTGCTATGGTAGACCCAGAAACGGATGATAACTGGTAGTGGTTTTTGTTACAGTTGAAGTCTGCGATGCAAATACCAGGTTCAATAACCTTTGTAGCAGATAGACACAAGGGTTTTGAAGGATTCAATAGCTCGAATATTTGAGAATTCTTTTCATGCCTACTGTTTTAGGTACTTGACTGAGAATTTTATTAGAGATCTTAAAGGGCAGTTTTCCCATGAAGTGAAGCGCCTACTAGTTGATGATTTCTATGCTGATGCTTATGCTCCAGCGCCTGGAGACTTTCAAAGATATGTTGACAGCATTAAAAGTATCTCCACGGAAGCTTATGATTGGGTCATGCAAAGTGAACCTGAGCGATGGGCGAATGCTTACTTTAGAGGTGCAAGATATAATCATTTGTCATTGAACTTTGGTGAGGTTTTTCATAGCTGGGCTTCAGAGGCGCATGAGTTCTCCATCACACAAATGGTCGATGTTATTCGATCTAAGATAATGGAGTTGATTTATGAACGAAGACTGGAGTCGAATCAGTGATTATCAAGGTTAACCCCATCAATGGAAGAAAAAGTGGAGAAGGAAAGCTTGAAATCTCGTGCCTTTCAAATTATGCTTTCAGCTGGTAACACATTTGATGTGCGCAGAGAAACCATAGAATTAGTAGACATTGATCACTGGGATTGTAGCTGCAAAGGGTGGCAGTTGACTCATTTACCCTACTGCCATGCTATAGCTGTTATTATCTGTGTGGGTAGGAGTCCGTATGAATAATGTACTCAATATTTTTTCTGTGGAAAGGTACAGGTTGACGTATGCTGAGACTCTGCATCCTATCCCAAGCACCAACGAAACTAATTAGAATGATTTGTCTCAGGCTACAGTGACAGTTACCCCCCCCCCCCCCCCCCTCCTACTCGTCATCCTCCAGGCAGGCCCACAAAGAAGCGTTTTGGTTTGCAGGACGTTGTGAAACATCAGTAAAAGTGTAGCAGATGCAAGGGCATGAGACATAATAAATCAACGTGCAAAGAAATTTTAATTGAAGAGCGATGATGGTAAGCGCATTGAACTGGTTACTTTCCATATGCAGCAGCATGTTCTCTAACAAATTTGTTATTGTTAAATGTTTGCTTCCTTTCTTCATTGATGTTACTTAGATCCATTTTGAGAAGCTTGCTAACGCGCAAGCTTACATTATGAAAGTGGTAGGATACACCAATGCATGATCTGATCTAGGATGAATTAATGTGACTGATGAGTAATTATAATGTGGTAAAGAATCCCTTTTCTTTGAATGAACTGTCAACAAAGGAGTATATCTGTGGTCCCTGTCTAGTTAGTTAACTTATTTGAGAAAATTTATGATCGTGGATGTAACTTGGGTCTTAAATAATTGTGGTAGTGTTGTGTAAATAGTCTAGTCAAGACTCAAGACTTTGTCATCCCAAAAGGCAAAAATGGGAAAGCTTAGAAAATTATTATAAGTCGAGTTTTTCTTGTAGTATATGTAGTCCTTTTGCTTCAATGTTGTTCATGATTTCCCAATCTACACTCATGTGGAAAGGCAGAGTGAAATTTGTATGTACTTTTAGATTACCGTCTTGATGTATCTTTTGCACAATTTAAACGTTTGTATAGATTTGCTTACCGTCTTGATCTATCGCTATGATTTTTAAAGGTTTGATATTATTTATTATCTTGGTAGGTTTTTCTATATACACTCCAACTTAGCTGCGTTAGTTGAACTGCTTGTCTATCAATTCTTTCCTCTATTACTCATCTCTGAAGTCTCATCAAATTGTCTAACCGTATCATTTCTTCCATCAGGATGGATCTATAATTTCGAAATTTGGAATGCCAGGATGTCAATGAGTACCGAGCTGCATTTCTCTTCCCGGAATCATATTTTTTCATAAAAATGCCGTCTCCCTCATCTGCCTTAGATCTTAATGCTAGTCTTCAACGCATTCCTTTTTCTATGACGTTCTCCCCGGTGATAGGCTTTCTTTTATGTATATATATACCACTCCCTCCTATTTTGCCCACTAGTCTCATTTACTTTGTAGTTATTGTTCATATATCTGGTGGGATCCTGTTCATATAAGGGAAAATATTGTCTCGACAATTGCGAAAAAAATAAATGAAACCAATAGACTTATTTGGAGAGTATGATCTGATAGAAAGAACTAGTCTTTGATCATATCAATAAATTTATGAGCATTTGCATGCTTTTCAATACATATTCTCTTACTCTATTTGCCTCATTATTTTCACTAAAAATTTCATTGTCTTGGCATGCCTATGAACATAAAACAATGAGCTAATTTCTATCCATTTGTGGACCCATTAAAGAAGAATATAGTATTACATATTCTGAACATTCTAATTTCTTTTCTTAAAAGTCTTAAGTCTAAACTCCTGTTGGTGTATTCCTACCTGAATTATCCAAAGAAAAGTGTAAAAATGCTGCTCAGCTAAACAACTGTCCACTGATAATGCTAGTACACAAGCTTGTACTGCATCAACTGTTTGGAGTACATTTTTTAAATTAGTACCAGCATGTCTTTGGTACCACCATGTAGTACAAGCCTACAACTAATCATGCTACCTTTCATTATGGAGTATATATACAGTTTGTTGCCAATTTAATTGCTCCAACAAATTTAAGCCATTCAAAAAATCCACATGATTCAAATAATCCCCCGCCACAAAAAAAAAAAAAATTCAATCTTGAGTTTTAGATGAGAATTTTTAGTTAATCTTGTGATTGCGGGTTTTCTCTTTTACTCTTTTAATAAAGATTTAACTCATAACCTACTAAAAAATTTATTTCCCCTCTCTGTATCTCAAAAAATCTCAATTTTAATCTACATATGCTTTCTATTTAAAATTAGATTTTATACAAAAGTTGCATTTTTTCTTTTTTTATACTCTATATTCTAGTAAGTTAGCTACATATATTATTTTTATACATTTTTTTAAATATTCTAATATTTTCATTTTCAATGATAAATTTATATTTTCTCTATTACTCTTATTTACAAATTTATTATTTATTTGCATCTAATTTAACATATTTCTTAAATTTATTTTATATTGAACACTCAACTTTTTTGTTTTGTATGGATAGTGTAGTGGGAATTAGAAGAGCTAGGGAAGAGGTTGAGCATGAGATGGATCAATCAACAATATGCATCGATGTTGATGTTCCTCCCATGCACTGCCTCTTCCCTGGCACTTCTTCGATCATTTCCCTTTTTTCAATTTCCTTTTATTAATTATAAATTTTCTTAGTTGTTGTAGAGATCAACTTTTCAAGATTCCAGTAATGAACTCAAAGCTCAATATTTTTTATTTCCATTAAAATAGGTTGATTGAATTTTTAAAAAGCCCTTTAAATTCAATTATTTAATTATAGAATGAAAGTTCATAAAATTTATCAAACAAAGCCCTTTAATTAGAAAAGTCAAAGTTAGACTTTTTAGTTTTTATGTAAAGGTCTTGTATCTTTGTTTGTAAGTAAAAAGTAATCCTATAAGCCTACATAAAAGCAACTACATGTCCGAAAGGTATTAAGTATATCAGTATTCATCAGCACAAGCATTATAGTGATACTAGCGGTACCAATCATCAGTACAGATTTATAGAACATAATGAAGATACTGAGGAGCTCAGTAAAGATGTTCCTGAACGTGTGTGCAGAAAAGCTTCAAGTATACCAGTATGTAATCAAGCTGCAAGTGCATCTACATCAGTACATAATAAGCTGGCAGATCTTATTATTGAGGAATTTCTAGCATATTAGGAGTGTTAGTTTGTTTTGTAGGTTGTTATAACTAACTCTTGATTTGATTTGATTTGTTTGTATTTTCTTGTGATTTAGAAAATGCCCACAGTTTGTAAGGCATATAAAATCCTAACCCAAGAACAAACTTATAAAGAAATAAGTAGGGCAAGTTACATTGATGACACCCAAGACACAACTGTTGCTTGTAAGGTTGAGAAAAGAACGTTCAATGAATACGAAGGCAAAAGGAGAAGTTTCAACTACTAATACAACACATTTTGCAGGTAAACATTGTTTTATTGCACAGCATAGTAGTTGGATTATGAAGTAGATAGCAAGAGTACAGATCATACATGCTGCAATTTAAATTTTTTTGCTGATTATAAAATCTTACAAGGAAAGTCACATCACATTACAGTCCCTGATGGAAGAAAGACTAAAGTCCAATAAGCGTTCTAAAAGTATTGTTTTAAGTAGAGTCTATTCCCACAATATTGCAAAATAAAAAAATAATTCCCACTTTCCTTAAAATGGGAAAGTAATTCCCACTTTACCGTCCACGTAGGATTATTTTGAAATTTTTTTTTTTTTTTAATTTTTAATATAACCGCTACTTGAGGTAGCGGTTTTGTTTAGGGAATTGAAGAAAATCGCCAGATGAAATGGCGGTTTGGTAATTTTTTTATTTTTAAAAAAAAAAAAATTTTGGGTAAACCGCCACTTGAAGTGGCGGTTTTATACCTGTACAAAACGGCAGTATCTGTTCTTTTTCTTCACTCATTTCATTTGCTTCCTTCCCTTCGCTGCTGCCGGTTATCTAAAAAAAAAAAATTCTTCAATTCTCATTTACTTCATATTCACAATTCCTCTCATTTAACTAAATTAATCAACTACATTCTCATCTTCTCCTTCTTTACTTGTTCATATTCATCATCATTTAAGGTAATAACATAACCCTAATTTATTTCAATTTGCAAATTGAATATTTTGTTCATTATTGTTTTCAATTGAAGTTATAAATACATTGATTGTTTAATAAATTCTCTTGTTTTCATGATATAAGCTTACATTTTACACATTTGTAGTTGAATTTTAGGATTTGGTTTGTATGCATATAAAGTGTTTGATGATATGCTTCAATGAAAGTTTATTACTTTGTATTTGCAGAATATGGATCATTATCCCGTTATAGTGTATTGGGGTGGGGAAGTAAGTTATACTGGATCCGATGTTGGGTATAATGGAGGATTAAATACAGTGATGTTTATCCATCGTCAAAATACGACTTTTGAGGTGTTTGTTAGCAAAGTCTATGATGTAATTGGTTGTGATCGCAACTCTTTTATGTTAAAATTGGAGATGAAATATCCGGTGACTGGAAAAAATGTGTTAGTCCCGATTAAGAATGATGAAACCATAAGTGCTCTTGCTTATGCGGCATCACAAGCCCCTGGAACGGCAATGGAGGTTTATGTTGAATTGGTTGCAAGTTTGGATAATGCGAGGGAAGTCATGACTAGCATGGAACTTCCAGAATCAGGTCCTAGTGTACGCCATGATACATTCACAGAAATGTTAAGTAACCCAAATTACGTTAGTGAGCACTTGGATGAGAATAGCTCTCCAACTCATTCACGTGGCATTGGTGGTGGTGTAATGAACACCTTTTCCACGAGTCACTTGGGTAGCCTTAATGCGAACGAGGTTGACTCTTTAGATCAGGAGGATGAGCATATTGATTCTGATTTAGAAGAGGATGATGAAAGAAGAGAAGCTCTAGATGCAGCGATTAGAGATGGTGCTCCATCTCAAGATTGGCTTAGAATTGATGAGGTTGATCAAAGATTGATTGATGCATGGATGACCTAGAACGATGACAACTCCATGAATGAAAATGGAGACTTTAGGATAGGGCAAGAGTTTAGCTCCTTAGACCACCTTAAGAAGAATGTTAAAGCATGGGCGATTTCTAATAATAGAAACTTCCGTGTAATTGAGTCGGAGCCTTCAAAGTACGTTATCCAATGCACTAATGCGGAGGATATAGGTTGTGAATGGAGGATGCGAGCTGTTATGACCGCAACGGGATCATTTAAGATTGTGCGATATAAGGGTCATAATCAAGATTGCTCAGTACATTACAGTGACGACCATCCCCTCCTTACTTCTGAATTTGTTGCTGATCTTATCGTGGATATGATTAGAGTTGATCCAGCATTTAAGGTGAAGTCAATCGTTAATTTTGTAAAAAATAAATACGGATTTGTAATAACATATAAGAGAGCTTGGTTGGCCAAAAATAAGGCTATAACAAAAGTGTTTGGGGATTGGGATAAGTCCTTTGAGGAGCTTCCACGGTACGTGCAGGCATTAATGCAATCTAATCCCGGAACAGTGGTGCAATGGGAAGTCCAACCGACAATGGATCCTACCAAAGTGATGTTTCAGCGAATGTTCTGGGCTTTCGGACCATCCATTAAGGGTTTTCCCCACTGTCGTCCCCTTATTTCTATAGATGGTACACATTTGTACGGAAAGTACAGAGGCACACTTATGATTGGTATGTCCATAGATGCAAATTCTCAGTTGTTCCCACTTGCCTTTGCCGTTGTGGAGGGAGAGAGCAACGACACATGGAGTTGGTTCTTGGATTGTATAAGGCATTATGTCACTAAGAGGGACGGCTTATGTGTTATATCTGATCGTCACAAGGGAATTTTGCATGCAATGAACAGAGTTGGAAAAGGTAGGGAAGAACCATATGCATTACATCGGTTTTGTAAACGTCATCTAGCTTCAAACGTGCATAAGAAGTTTAAAAACATAGCGGTTAAGAACTTATTTGGAAAAGCTTCTGAACAGACAAAGATTCGGAAGTATAATTTCTACATGAATCGCCTTAAAGAGCTTAATGAGGACGCGTACAAGTACTTAGTGGATGGTTCTATTCCCGAGCGCCAATGGACTTTGATTCATGACGGTGGGCATCGATATGGAGTGAGAACTACAAACATGTCTGAAGCGTTCAACGGCGTTATGAAAGGGGCCAGGTCACTTCCAATCACTTCATTAGTTAGGATGACATTCTACCGGGTAAACGAATACTTTGCCACAAGGAGGGATTTAGGGAGAAGCAGATTAGATAGTGGACATGTGTATGCGAAGAAACCAAGTGATACGATTGATAAGAATGCTGAAAAAGCACGCTTTCATGATGTTAGGATATATGACACAGTGCGTGGGATATTCGAGGTCACCACTGGTTGTGGCAATAGGATAGCAGGAAAAGGTGGAAAATCCTACATGGTTGACCTCACAGCAACATCATGCACATGTCAGAAACCAACCATCTTCAAGTTACCGTGCTCACATGTTCTTGCAGTATGTCGAGCTCGTAACATATCGTACGATGCTTTTGTGGACCCTTCATTTCGCACTACAAAATACGTATCGACATATAAGAAGTCTTTCATGCCCGTTCCAGACATGTTCACTTCCGATCCTTGGAATGGTCCTACAGTTGTTCCACATCCCTCAACGAAGCGTGCAAAGGGTTGTCCGCGATCAACTCGTATACGGAACGAAATGGATGCACCGTTGAAGCGTCCTCGTAACTCGTGTACCTTTTGTGGATGTAGTGGTCATAATAAGAAAACATGCCCTCGAAGGTCAACAAAGTATGTTTTTTTTTTAAATTTTGTAACAACATGTTCAATCTGATAATATTTAAATGATTTTAATAACACTTATGTATGTTTCAGCGATCATGGCGATGCCGGGCCCAGTAGCAGAGGTTGACGAGTTCACACCATCTCATCGACCGGTGTGCAAAACAAAAGGGGTCGGGGGTTGTAGTTTAACAAGCTTTGTATATTCTTATACGACTTGAACTTCTTGTATGAGTTTCCATAATTGTAATATATCTTTGCATTAGTTTCATAATTATTTTTTTCAAAACAATCTGATTCGTAATTGATTATTATGGAATAGATGGTATTGAACTAGTTTAATGCATGTTGCGTTCACTATTTTAAAATGAAAGAAAAAAAAAACTTAAGGCAAAGAAAAAAAAAAAGTCACAAGCAAACCGCCACGTGAAGTGGCGGTTTACCTGGACCAAACCGCCACTTCAGATGGCGTTTTTGTGGTTAAGGCAAACCGTCACTTGAGATGGCGGTTTTATCTGAAAAAAAAAATTAAATTTTCCACGTGGACGGTATTGTGGGAAATACTTTCCCAAATAATGCAAAGTGGGAATTATTTTTTTATTTTGCAATATTTTGGGAATAGGCTCTTTTAAGTAATGTCTTGTATGTACCTAACATTCAATTCAATTTGCTGTCTGTGCACAAGTTAGTGAAACTGCAAGATTTGTTTCTTTGTTGATAAATGTTACTTGCAGGAGTATCTGACGAAGAGAATTTCGCTTCTTGGTAAAGCGAAAAAGGCCATATATTACACACTGATAAAAATCAGTGATGCATTAGCAAATAAAGCACAACCATCAGAGATTGTATTCCAAGTGATGAATCAGGCCAGGACAGTTGAAGGTTCTCTTATATAATGAAAATGTGGCATCTCAGACTTGGATATTTACCTTCCAACAGTTTACAACTTTTGTTTCTTGATTTAGAAGCATAGACATTAAGAATAAAGTTCTTTTTGTACAATTTTTTCTCTGGCGACTGGCAAAAATGATCAGATGTAGTTTCTCTTCAAGTTCAATAAAAACTTGTGATAATTTTCAATTGTTATAAAATGTAGATATTTGGGGGGGGGGGGCAATGAAACTCCCCACTAGAAATAATTGTATTAGTTTCATCACTAGTTGATGATTTCTCCAGATTTATTCCTTTTTTTTGACAAAACAGAAACAGTTTTTCCAACTCTTTTTGCTCATTTCTATGAGTTTGTTGTTACACAATTCAATAAAAAAATAAAAATTTATGCAAGGGAGTTGAGTTCACCTTCATTTTTACAGTGCAAAAGACATTGTACATTAAACCTGCTATATTGACACTCCACAATAGAATGGAGTTATTGAGAGAAAGCATAGACATCTTTTAGAAGTCACAAGGGCATTATTTTTTCAATCAAAACTCGCTATGTCTTTTAGGAGTGATTGTGTGCAATGTGCTGCACACCTCATTAGCAAGATGCCTCTTACCATTTTGAACAAGAAAACACCATTTGAAATGTTATACTCTAAGGCACCATCATATGAGATGCTTAAATCCTTTGGACGCGTAGCTTATGCTTCCACTTTAAAAAGGGAAAGATCCAAATTGGACCCTAGAGCACGCCCATGTATATTTATTGGATATGCTCATAGTAAAAAAGGTTACAAATTGTATGACTTGAACGCCCGAATGGTTTTTGTGTCCAAAAATGTTCAATTTCATGAAAAAAATTCTTTCCATATCACTGTAGTGCAAGAGGTAAGGATCTACAACAATTTTTCTTGCTTGTGTCTAGTTTAGATGACAAATCTGAACACAAGTCTTTACCCAGAAAGCCTTGTACTAATAACAATATTGCCTCAAAAATTATTGAAAGAGCTATTATCAATGAGTCAAACAAGTCTTGCAGGCCAATCTTGCTGTCAAAATACCTGCACATTTTAAGGACTTTGTTTTGCAGTAATGTTAGGAAACACCGGTGCAATTTGGTAGACTATGATACCTTGTGAAAGCAGCATCATAAGATTGTTCAAGATCATTCCAAATACATTGAACCAAGTTGTTATAAGGAAGCTTGCAATAATCCTTTGTGGAAAGGGACTATGAAGAAAGAATTAGATGCCTTACAAAAGAATAACACTTGGAACATTGTTAATCTTCCCAAAGGAAAAAAAGCTGTAGGGTGTAGATGGGTCTATAAGGTTAAATTGAAATCAGATGGATCTTTGGAAAGATTCAAAGCTAGACTAGTAGCTAAGGGATATACAATTAAAAGTATGGCATTGATTTCGAAGAAACTTTTTCACCCGTTGTCAAGAACTTTATATGCATATGCCTAAAGGTGTTCTAAATCCAAAAGAGAAGGTTTGTTAACTAAGAAAATCCCTATATGGTTTAAAGCAAGTGTCAAGGTAATGGCATGCCAAGTTGTTAACAGAGTTAAATGGCTTGGGTTATGTATATTGTATAGTCAAAAATGAGTACTCTTTGTTTACAAAATCCTTTAATGTAATGTTTGGGAACAATGATTTCATTTGAAATTTGGAATTGGTTTAAATCTATTGTTTGGCAAATAAAAAAATTTCAAATTTAGATTTGGACCAAATTCCACCATTGTTTTTAAAGTAGTTAAAGTTGAGGATTTGAGAATGACTACCCAAACTTTGTCATTCTCAAATGTTTCATTTATGATTTCATAATTGAAATTCATAATCTGAAATGAAATACTTGTTCCTAAACAATACATAAGATATTTTTGTTGTTTTTGTTGCAGATTATGAGGATAATGTTCTTGTAATGGTAGTAATGATGAGAAAATTTTTCTTCTTAAAAAACATCTGCATCAAGTTTTCACCATTAAAGACTTAGGCAAACTTCATTATTTTGTAGGCCTAGAAGTAAGCTATATATCAGAAGGTATTGTGTTAACTCAAAAGAAATTTACTAGAGATCTTCTTAGAGACAAGGGAGCTCTTACTTTTAAAAAGGTTGTTTGTTACTCCTTCACCTTTGAATGTTAAACTTTCTGCCACTGAGGGCACCTTACTTGATGACCCCCTTATATATATATAGGAGCATTATTTGAAAGCTACATTTCTTAGCTAATACTAGACTTGATTTGTCTTACAGTGTTCAAAATTTAAGTCAGTTCATGCAATCTCTAAAGAATTCTCATTGGAAAGCTCTTTTTTATACCTGAAATTATGTCCTTTACACAGGTGGACACGGGATTGCTCTTCAAGGAACAGATCATTTAACTCTTAGAGCTTATAGTGATTCAGCCTGGGAAGCTTGCCCAGATAATAGAAGATCTATATCAGGTTATCTATTGTTTCTTGGAATGTCTCTCAATATTAGTTGGAAATCAAAAAAGCAGTATACTGTTTTTTAGTCAAGTTCTAAAGCAATATATTTATTATGTGTCTGTTGGGCGCAATGAAGCTGCTTAGATAGCTATTAGCAATCTAAGTAGTTTTAGGTAATTGTAGTTTTTAGATATTTTTAAATGTTTAATTAACTAGTGTAAATTAAAACTATTTTGTAAAAGTACCCTGTAGAGTATAATTTGTTGAGAAAAATATATAAAAATCTTAAACGACTACTTTTAAATTTTAGAATGCTCGAAGTTGTAATATCTTGAAAACAACTATTTGCACTACTAAATTAACACTATTTAAGTTGCTACTTTACTTGGATCAAAAAATAAAGGTGCTACTTTACCGAAAAATTATGTTTTTTAAAAGTCCCATTTTTACGTCATTTAACTTTTAACAACTACTTAAACTATTACGTCGAATATGATGGTGTATGGTCTTAAATGGGTTCTAAATAATCTTAATTTGATTATGCATGCTTTACCTATTTTACCCTTTATAATTAATTTTAAATTGGGGAATTTGTCATTAATAATACAACCTATTTGCAATTCGCTGAGAATAAACCCTCTTATGATTTATTTTTGAACAAATCCATCTAAGGGGTTCCTTGCTGAGAATAATACAACCTATTCGCAATTAGCTAAGAATGAACCTTGGTTACATGTTTGATAACCTATAAACATTAGATGAGTTTATTCTCATAAATAAACCCCTTAGGTGGATTTATTAAAATAAATCATATGTTAATTTATTGTGAACGGATCGCGAATAAGTTGTATTATTAATGATAAATTTCTATTTTAAATTTAATCTACCTGTTCATAGAGAAAAAGACATGTCTAAATGTGAAGACTTCAAATTTAATTCCATACTTGTTCGCTCTTATAGATTCAAACCTTAGTGACTAAGCTCCAAGTCCTCCCCAAAAACACCCTACTATTCAATTAGCAACGTCAATTCCTTAAAAACCCTAAATTCATCCACACTCTTCCTTCTTCTATTCGAAAAATCCCAAAACCCTAAATTCCCACTCTCTAGTCTTCTTTATGTAATTACAATCAAAATAAATCAAAATGACCCAAAACGTCTGTCACAACTGTAACTCCGGCGACCATTGGATCCTCCATAACGACCTACGAAATCGTGCAAACCCCCTAAAACTCTGCACTTCATGTGTTCTCAAACTCCATCTGACGTCGTTTTGCCCTACTTGTTTTAACCTCCATGACCCGAACTCCTTAAACCCACCTCCATGTCTCTCTTCATCTTCTTCGAACAATCGTACCCTCACGTGCTTGAAATGCAATTCAATCTCTCACATCACATGTGTCCCTCCTAACACCCCCAAATCTCCTTACCTCTGCTTTCTTTGTTCAAATCCTAATTTCAAGTTATTCGATTTTAAGAAACCCAGAAAATCTCAATCCAATAATGGGTCGGAACCCGGGCTTGTGTCTGGGTCTGGGTCCGAAGCAGAAAATCGACAGGTTATTGATGAGAAGGCTGCTAGGATTCTGACGTTAGCAGCGAGGATTACGAAGATTTCGATGAATAAAGTGGTTGTTCAATCGTCAAGTGAAGCTGAGAGAAAAGTTAGAGAATCTGCATTGGCTAAGAAACGAGCGAAAGAAGCAATTGACTATGTCATGAGTATTTCTTCAAAGTTTAATAATATCAAACCGAAGAAGGTTATTAATAATAATGTTGTTGTTCCGGTTTTAGCTCCTGATCCGGCCCCGAATTTAAACCCAATTAAGGTTGAGAAAATTGGTGGGGTCTGCAATGGTGGTGTTGATCAAGTCAGTAATGGAAACGGCCCAGTCGCGATGGCGGTGGAGAGTAATGGAGGGAGTAATGAGAATCTTAATCATATTGGGAAGGAATGTGAATAGTAAACATAAAGGTATCAACGATACAGTGATGAGAGCCATATTTTGCACTATGCATTAAATTAATTTTTGCTTAAGGTTGCTTGAATCGCAATTTGCTAAAAATTTATGGTCTGAAATTGGCTTGTTTTGGTTCGTAGAGGGATTAGTAAATTAGGTAATACCGTGTTTAGTTTTGTGATGTTGATTTATGAGTTGATATTTAGTGGATTTTGGATGAATTGTGTTGTGGTTGAGGGAGAAGATCAGTAGAAGATTAGAGATTTTTTTTTTAATGTTTTTTGATAAACATCCTCTGGCCTGGATTTTGAGTTTTTGTTATTTTGTAAAATAGTTTTTGAGGATGTAATTTGTAGTGTTCATGGAAAAAATTAGTTAGATCTCTATAATCCATGAATGTCAATTTTACTGCTGTTTTTAGACTTTGCTATTAATGGATTTTTGTAAACTAGTTTGAGGATAGAATTTTTATTGTTTAGGAAAAAGAAATTTTGGTGTTTTTTTATAATTACTACTATTATTAGTAGAAACTATACTCCTTTGTGGATTGCTCAAAAGGTTTTGCTGACTATACCTGAATTGGAGTATATTACTTTTAAACATTGAATGGCCGAATCATGTTGATCATCATACGAAAACGAAGCGTTACGAACAAATGGTGACAATGATACATGGAATGATCAAATGACTATACGACAGAAGTTACATATGTTATTGCAGATTTCTGCTTCAATACAGTACTAACAATCACACAAATTACATATTCTTATAAGTTTGGCTTTTAGAGGAACACTCCAACAGGGTGATTGGTTTTCTCCACAGGATTTTCTTCTGAACATTACCAGTAAAAAGCATTTAAGCTGTGTATAAAAGCAAAAATTTATAGGTCGCACTGAATGTGGCGCTTAATATTAATATGACTGAATGAGCTTGCTGTAAACTCTTACTCTGCCTTCAACCAGATGTATTGCAGACTACTCTGATCCAATCAAAACACACATGCTTAGCAAACAACAAACGAAAAGTTAGAATTGAGATGTTAAAGCTGGATATACTTATTCAGGTATGGACATATGGTAAGAGGTAATACGCATTTAAACAACTGCATATTAGTCAAAATTGTGATGCTGTCTATGCTCCCCTTATCCGGTTAGTCCTTCAGAAAGTGCAGTACATGCTTGATTTTGCAAGACTAGATTTCAGATTATAATACTTGAAGCTCTAGGCCTTGTCAAGAGACAGATCATTTGGTCACACATAAGAGAGGTGCTATTCATCTGCCAATTGCACAGCAGAATGGAACACAAAGCCGTTTACGCTTCCCCTAATTCTTCAGAAAGTATGCTACTAACTTCATCTTGCACAACCGAATTGTCAGATTCTGATAACTGAAGCTCTGCTTCTTGCCTAGAGATAGATCCAATGAGCCACCCATGAGTACTAGCATCTGGAACCCAACCTTTCTCTAACATCAAATCAAGCAGCTGGCATGCCTCAGTTTTATATCCCTCTTTGCAAAGACCATTAATCAGTAAGTTGTAAGTTCTCGGGTCGATAGCCTCACTTTCATGGCAAAGTTTTCTTATTGTCATCCATATTTTATGTAACTGAGATTGGTCGGCTAAATGTGATAAAACGCTAGCAATTGTTACACAATCAGGTTGTGAACTTTCATCGACCATCTCATTGAGAAGCAAAACACAATAATTTGTTTCACATAACGCAACCATGCACTGAATAAGTCTGCAATATGCATCCACATCGAGAACCAGGCCACGTCTAAAAATTTGAGAGAAGAAAGCTAGAGCTTCCGATAGCCTGTTGAGTCTTAACAAACCATACGTTATAGCCGAATAAGTACAAGTATCCACAGGATTCTTGCAATGTAGACCAATGTTTAGCAGCCTGATTGCTTCGTCCACTCTTCCAACTGAACAAAAACCTTTGATCAAACTGCTGAAGGAACAAGAACTAAGGGCGGAACTTCTAGATGACATATATATAAACACTTTAGACGCGTCTTGAAACTTGTTTAAATCACAAAGACCTCGAATTAGCTTGTCATAAGAATTGAAATCCAAAATCAAGTCTTTCTTACAGACTTGTTGAAATAGCTCCAGAGCATCCTCGTACTTGTTTAAATTACACTTGCCCATCACAAAGGCGGAGTAAGTAGAGGAGTCGGGTACATGGGATAAAGTGATCATTTTCCCAAGAATTTCATAAGCCTGCTTAACATAATTTATATTACAAAACCCTCGAATAAGAATATTCCAGGATAGATGGTCTGCAACCTCTAAATGTAACATTCTGTCGACTAGATCTATTGCATCGAGTAAGGAATGAGCATCACAGTAACCTTGAAGTAGCACATTGTACGGAGAAGGGCCAACGGCCTTATTATCAATATTATCTAACAAATTTCTTGCCTGGTCAAGCTTCCCAAGCTTACAACAAGCATTTAGAATGTCTACGAGCACCTCCGTTGAGGGACTAATCCTGGTATTTCCCATCTCATGGAATAGCTCAATTGCTATCTCGAGGCAGAGATTCATGCACAAACATTTGATCAGCGACGAGTACATGCAAAAATCAGGCTTAAACTCTGAAGTTCTCATCATGTTAAACAGCCTTATGGCTTTTTCCGGCTTATTCTCTTTACAAAACAATGGTATGATATTTGTATAGAATTTCAAATCAGGCTTCACCCCGCTCTCAAACATCTCGTTAGTCACACCAATTGCTTCTTCCACAAAATTTGCAGCCAAAAGGCCATGTATAACGATCTCAAAGGTCCTACAATTAGGAACACACCCTTTCTTCTTGATCTTTCTAAATTGATCTAATGCATTATCGACCATGTCCGCATCAAACAATGATTTTATCAAATAATTCAATGTATCAACGCTAGGAAGAATCCCTGCTTTCACCATCTCCTTATAGATGAATAACACGTCACAAAATTCTCTCTTTTCCTCCACAAGAGCTCTTAAGACATCATTCCACTTAGCAATACAAAGCTTATATCCAATAGAATTTATAACCAAAATCACCCTACTTGCTTCATCTAACCTACCATTACCAACAAAAATATCCACTAACTCACTAAGAACCGCTTCTGCTCCTTCACACCTATCCTGAACCATCGCCCTACAAAACCCCTCCATCTCATCCAAGTTTCCAGCAAAACCTAACTTCAATATAATCCTAGAATAAGTAGTAGCTGTATGCCTAAACTGTTTTTGAAGAGAAGCCCATTTGAATACCTTAATAGCTGAGTTCAAATCATTAATACTATCCAAAACCTTAATCAGTTTCTCATGACACAACCCATTCTTTAGGTACTGTATCCTAGGGTCAATCTCACTCCTATTTAGCACCTTTTGGTAAGATTTTGGACAATTTTCAGCATGAATTACACTAGACAGTGAACTAATATGCTTAACAGGAAATACCCATTTTGAAACTCTATTAATAACGACCCAAGGTGCAAGCCTTATAGCCATTTGGTATCAAAATCATTGCATAAAGGTATCTAACTACCTTTTTGTATTGTTTTTTTCCTTTTAATTGATTCAAGACTTCAAATTGAGATTGGAAAGTCTATGAAAAACTATGATAATAGAAAAATATGATTAACTGGAAATAACCATCCACAAAATCTATTAAAAATACTCAAAAGATGGAAACTTTTTAACCATATGAAAGTAAAATCATTGCATATTGGTACCTAGTTACCTCTTGTTGATGCTCTTTGCCCTTTAATTGTGTTCTAAGACTTCGAATTTTGATAGGGTTGGTCTATGAATAACTAGGATAATAGAGGATTTTAAGGTGAAAGGCTAACCTTTACAGCAACAAAAGTGATAACAGATCTCGAAGAATTTCAGAGGAGGGTGATAGCTCAAGATTTAAGGGAAACGGATAACTTGCTTAGCTTCCGCCTTCCGAAATCCGCCGTAGACGAGCCCCAACCCAGAACTAAAAAACCCAAAGTTTTACAATCATAAACTACTTGCTGTTCATCAATAGAATATAAGCTCACATATGTATCGAATCTTTGCCCTTAATAATGTTATTTAGGAAGTTATTTCCAACCCTGTGTTATGCTAATGGGAAATTTCTCATAATATATCTAGTATGGTATCTCAAAAAATATTTTTTTTTTTGATCAAACTGCTCTTTCAAATGACAATTTGGTATTTCTTTTGGGTGAAACTTAGTTACAAACTTACAATTTATATTAAGTGGGGGAAGAGTAATGCCAGATGTATGTCGAAGTAGAAACATCCACATGTTGAAGTATATATTTTATCCCAATCCAATTCCATGACGTCGAATGTGATTGAAGATGGTTGAAGGTGGTTGAAGATCTTTGAATCAACCTACAAAACGAACAAAGGTTAATAACCGGGGACGCCACCCAGGAAAGTCCCTCTGATGCTTAAGTCAGCTGAAGGTTGAATGTGAATATAAATTTGGAATTACTTAGAGAGAATATCGGAGAAAACGCACTTCATTAGGATGTTTTGTGAGTATTTATAGTCGTTGGCTATGTACTAATATTAAAATCGACAGAAACTGTTTTCGAACTTTTAATTGGTGAAACCAATCATACGTAACTCGGGATTGGGGTTGAATATTTCATTGACTATGTTTGAGTTGGACTTGACCAAATCATATGACTTCTTTGACCATATGTGAGGCCCAATTAATATTGGGGCCTAAGACCCAAAACATTAGCGCCACACACATAGCGCGTTAATGTCGAACGATAATTAGCGGATTGTGTGCGCAACCTTGACGATGATGACTTTTGATGAACATATAATGAGATATATCACCCCAACTCTTGCTAATGAAGGCTTTTTAATTTTTGACAAAGCAACATCTCCGTAAGAAAGTGAGCATATACTTTGAAAAACAATGACTTCTCGTGTTCTTTTTGACACGCGTTTACTATTTTTGTCATAGTTTTTAGTATATAACTCAGAATGTTGCAAGATTGGTGGCATTGGAAAGTAGACTTCTAGGACTTTCCAACGACATATTATATACCACAAACGGATGTCGCGATTAGACGTTATGATTGTTCAAACCCAACAGCTCGTAAATGACATGGATAAAATTTCATGAAGTGTAAAATGTTTGTATGATATGGGTCTCTTCAAATGAGTTCGAGTATACATCGTAATGGGGAGTTTGTTTTCTCTTCTTTTTGTATATATGTAAATCCTTTCTCATTCAAACTCTTCCCTTGCATAAAGATTGCGTGCTTTTCCTTTCTTAACATCTAGATGACCCCTAAGGGATTTGAGCATGTTAGACCTTAAAATCCACCTTGGGCTAATAAAGCCCCAAGGAGAACTTTAGATACATTTTTGATAAAGTTGGCAATTAAAGATTTTGGTAAGTTGTTGTATGGTAGGTAAATGGATGTCCTTCCCATGCTTCATTTACAACATATAAGAGAGAAGAGAAAAGTGAAAACAAAACCAAAAGTAGGTTGGAGGCTTGTCTTTTTTGGACTTGTGAAATGACTTAGGATATTTTTTGAGGTTTTGGTATCTTTACATGCAAGCACATTTATTTTCTTCTCATCCCCTTAAATCAATTTTAGAGATGAGAGAGGGGAACTCAGTGCTATCATTTCGTTGTAATCACCCCTAGGTGATGATCTTCTAATTGGTACCGAGTCATGACTTAACGATGAACTTGTGAAAGCCTGGAATGTTCGAATGATCGTCAACATTAATCACTGCTTCATGATTTTTGTTCTGTAGGGTAGCTTATTAGCCTCCAAATAATGATGATCGTTCGGTTATTACACGACAACTATTGTTGATCGGGACTTTACGTCCTTCAATAGTAATACCGCAAGTGCACGGCGTAGCTTAGTACGACGACAAGTACGGGTCGAATCCACAAGGAGTGGGGGTTAAGTCAATAGTTTCTCAATTGATTAGTATGTTTGAAAGCATATAATATGGTGTTTGGTGGTAGAAATAATTAAAGCAAGCAATTAAAAATACTTAATGAAAATGAAGCATAAAAATAAATAAGAATGCAATGAACTAAAGTAAGGATAAAATGATCAATAAGCTAAAGAGGCATAGGCTAGGGTTTCTCACCAAAGTAGTGTTTACTAAACTTTAACTAAGGTCATGGATGTCTTGTTATGGAGAAGAACGTATCTCAAAAGCTTCCTAAAACATACTTAACTACCTATTATCATGGAGCTAAGCAGTCCTGGCAGCAGCAATTAGAAGCAAAAAATATGATTGGACTTCAAATGATATTTAAAAAGACCGTAAAAGCTGCTGCTGCCCATCTCGCTCGACCAATTGAGCCACCATCAGGTACAATATCAGAAACTTTAAAATTTGGACATAATGTGAAAATTAGCTCTACTCGACCCGAGCCTTCTTGCTCGATCTGGTCGAGTGGATGTCCTGTACCCCTGAAATGCATCCTACTAATGATCAGAAGCTACTGGAAGTTTGACTACAGCTCGCTCGACCCGAGCCACCTCGCTCGACCTGTCGAGCGACCTTCGGGAATTTAGGTATATGCTTCTGGATTGCTCTAGCTACCTTGGCTTGAGCTAATTTTGGTCGAGTGGGTCTACTTTGGCTTCTTTTGGCTTGTTCTTGTGGCTTGCCTTATGATGTTTCACTTCTTTGAGCCCTCGGCGTTTAGCTGAGCAATGTATGTAACAAAAGGGGCTAGTTTGTGCTCGATTTTGATGATTAAATCCTGAAATGAAATAAAACACCAAAGCAACAAAACAAGCGTAAAATCCAATAAAACAATGAAATAACATATAATTTCCTCACGCTAAACGAGCCACTTATAGGGGTAAAAATAAAGATAAAATGTAGCTAACAAACTCCCCCAAGCCAGACCCTTGTTTTTCCTCAAGCAAGCATTGTATTATCATAAAGAGAAAAGATCGGGAACCAACATAGATGCCACATGAATGATCTAACAACATCTATGATCATGAACACACAAGCTAAAATTTGTCAAAAGATGTATGATAGATTAGCAAGCTATGATTATCAATTCTAAAAATTTTGAAGTGCATTCCTATTCTACAAATTATTTCCAAAAACAAGTTGTCAAGCAATGACCTTACCATACTGAGTTTAAGACTCCCAAATAATCAAAATGGAAATTAAATGAACCTCACTTTGTTGGTTATGTGGCCAAGGATGAAAAAAATAATTCGCTCAATAATTTCCTGGAGTTATACTCATTCTCTCATCCTATGGCTCAAAGAAGAAGGATGTGAGCCTCTAACAGAGATGTGTCAAAGTTTCGCACCTCAATACTCGGGGTCTCAAAGGCTTTTATGCTTTACTAGGAGGTTGGTAGACTATTCAAGAATGGGATAATGTGGTGAAATGGGAAGGTTTCTTCAAAAGAGGGTTAAGTGATGAAAAGATGGAAAAGAGGGTGTAATGTGATAGAAATGGGATTTTATGGAAAGGCTAATGTGATAGCATGACTAGCTAACATATGATTAAGAGGAAAATTTGGCATTTTTACAATAAAAAGCTTTCTTCTACTTATCATCATTCATTCATTCTTTCTTTCTTTTTCTTTTTCTCTTCTCTTTCTTTTTTTTTTTATTGTTGAAATTTGAAATCGAAATGTATGTATATAGGAAGTGTATTGATTCATATTGAAATTCAAATTAATCATTAAGAACTTCCATAATCTCTAAAATATAGTTTATATTGCAAAATAACACAAGATTCAAGAAGATACACAAGGATGTAGAAGATAATGATGATAGGGAATGCCAAAATTATGATCAAATTATGCATAGTAAGCTTAACTAGTATGCTCAAAGGTATAAAGGTGTGAAAGTAGAGATGGATGATTAGTAATGAAAGAAATAGTGGTAAAGGTAAGAAGGGAAAAAATTGGCATAGTCTAACACAAACAAGTAGATTCACATTAAGCCCAAGTCCTCAAGTTATGCCTAGTGCGCTACAAATCCACAATCTCATAAATAGACAAGTGATATGTGCGGAAGAGGCTCAATCATGACTCATGGCTTTAAAATATGTCCAAAAATGTCCAAAGGCGGTGCCACAAACAAAATCAATGCTCAACTATTGTTTTGAAAACTCAAGGTTCATAGGATTGCAAATCAAAAATTTAGAAGAAATAATCTAAACTTGCCAAGGTATCATACATAAATTAAGAATATAGCCCAAAATGAAATCAAGTTAGCTATTGAAGATAAAAAATGTGATGAATGTGATTCAAAACATTGAAAACACAATCAAATTAAGAAAATAGTAAGCTAAATTACAAAAGTAATAAAACAAAAAGGAAATCAAGTATATACACAAGAACCTAAGGAGACCATAAACACAACACCTCCCCCAAACCGAACTGAGCAGTGTCCTCAATGCGAAAAAAAGGCATTAGAGAAGGTGCAAGGACTGTAGTCGTCACTCTCATCTCCTTCTTCATCATCATCATCATCATCTCCCTCATCATTATTATCATCATCATCATCTCCCCCGTCATGTGCCCCAGGACCAAAAGATGTACTAGCGCCCCCCCCCCCCCCCCCCCCCTCCCCCCCAAGAACCATAAACATAACCAAAATCACCTGGTGGCAGTGTGTACCATGATGGGTACACGTGATCCGAGGCGATATGCCCCTGCCGGTAATGATGGTCATATATGGGATATTGGCTACGCTGGTAATCGACCATGAATTGGTTGAATCGGCTCTACTGCGCCTCTATCCGGTCAAGCCGCTGATCAAAGCCGTCCATACGCAGATGTAAACGCTGTAGGGAGGCCAGGACGGGATCAGGGTCGGATGGTGGGGTGATGGTGGGGGTGGAGGTGCTGCATGAGAGGTGCCACCAAACTCGTAGGTAGAGGATGTGCCTCCTTGTTCAAATGCCGGTGAGGGGCGACGTTCCTCGTTTGTGGAGGAAGAGCCACCTCGTCCTCGACGAGAGTACTGATTGTGGAAAGCCTGTGGTGGTGGCCTTTCCACTGTTAGAGGGTCAGGTGCTCGCCTTTCTGGTCCAAAGAGATATGTGGGACGATTTGGGATTAAATCGAGAAGATCTTGGGTGAGGAGAGGGATACCAATTTGTTGGTCATGAATCTTCCACCATGTTTGACCATTAGTAAGCTCTAGCCACTTAGATTGAACTAAGTGGATCATACTGATGGTGGTGGTCTCTCTAGATTATACCCTTTCCCCTCTCCAACCAAAATGCATAGCAATTTTGATGATGAGTCCGCTAAACTGTATCGGTGTACGAACAATATTAGGTTGATTAATGGTATGGCGGAGTGTGTGGACTAGAAGCCTAGCTAAGTTAAAGGTTAAACCCCATTCAGGGCGGAGGAATGAGCCTAAAGTAATCAAATCATTACTATTGGCCTTATTGGACTCAAATTTGGCCGTGATAATGAAAGCTATGAACTTGAGCCAAATCTTGATGACAGGGTGATGGACCTTTTTTAGAACTAAGTTCTGCAGGTTGGTCAAGTGTTCTCCTGATATTAACGGCCAAATTTGGGAAGGGTGCTGCTTATAATCTAATCCCCCTCCGGTTTTGTTCAGACCAAATAAATCTGCAAGCTCAGTCATAGTGAGTTGTCGCTCAATTCCATCTATCCTAAAATATAATGAGGTCTCCCCATAATCATCCTGTGTTATGGTCAAGGAACTCAGAAACTCGAGGAGTAATTCGAGGTATGTTTCCCTATGCGTATTAAACATAAAACCCATGCCTATGGCTCTAAAAAAATGCATAGCATACTCATATAAATCTAGGTTTCTAAGCACATTAGCACAAATAAACCAAGTGGTAATGATAGGTCTTTCCTTGAGGTTTTGAAACTTATCTCGTTGATCTTCATTCCTGAAAACAATGTTGGGGTAGTCCTCATCCGGTTCAATTACTGGTTCTTGTTGTGGTGATGGAGTCCTTTCTCTCCTTCTTTGCCTCCTAGGTGCTATAGCTTGTTTTTGTTGATGAATTTCCTATAACAAAGACTGACAACAAGCAAAGAACACAAAATCTCTACTAAAAAGCAAAGATTATTAGTAGAAAGCAAATTAAAACTCAAATCTTAAATAATTTAACAAATTTTATCTCAATCTTACAAACCCTAAATTGGATGGATGTTGGTGAGAATGGAGCAATGTGGATGTAAATGATGAATTTGAAGAGTGAAATGTTGTTGTTGATGAGTGAAATTAGAAGGATTGAAGGATTTTAGGGTTTAGGATTTGAGTTTGTAGTGAGAGAAAGTGATGCTACTCGAGTGAAAATGGTGAGAAATGAGGGTTTAGTCGAGCAAATCTGGTTTTAAACAAGCATTCTGTCAGAATCTGCTCCACACTCGACCTGTCGAGAGAAGTACAGGTCTCATTTTTTTTGCGTTCTGTTCAGCTGCTAAGTATTCTGGAAATATTTGCTAAATTTCTCGAGTTGTCAAGCGAGCTATAGAAGGGCTGCTCGACTGGTCGAGCAACTCCCCTGTTCCATTGTCTAATGCCTAATGGTTGCTCGACCCGAGCGGACTTTGCTCGGCTGGTGGAGCGGGGTGTTTTTCAGCTAATATCTCATTCAGACCACCTGTAGTGCAATGTCACATTTAAAATACCCTTTTGCTTGACCCTGCAACATCACTTCTGCAGATTTCTCAATTGTATGCACACTATGAACAAATCAACTATCAAATCCTGCATCCATTAACTTAGTACAAGCATGCTATATAAAATATGATACATAAATGAAAACAAAAACAAGAAATAAAAGTGAATATACACAAAAACATACCAAAAGTTGGGTTGCCTCCCGACAAGCGCTTGTTTAAGGTCGTTAGCTTGATCGTTGCGCATTATTCATTCAGAACACGTAAGGGCTCAAACGGCATTACCACTGGCCCTGCTAAAGGTTCACCTGCGCGATAGTGTTTGACACGTTGACCATTCACCTTGAATGTTTCCCCTTTCGCATTCGACAGCTCAAGGAAACCATAGAGGAATACCCTTGTGATCTTGAATGGACCCGTCCAACGTGACTTCAGTTTTCCTGGAAATAACCTCAAACGGGAGTTGAATAGTAACACCAATTGTCCAACCTCAAAGTTACTTCTGATAAGACTTTTGTCATGCCATCGCTTGGTCATTTCCTTGTATAGCCTCGAACTCTCGTACGCATCCAAGCGTATCGCATCAAGTTTGTTGATATCCAACAATCTCTTCTCACCAACACGCAGTAGATCATAATTAAGGGCTTTGATTGCCTAAAATGCTCTATGTTCAAGCTCTACTAGTAAATGGCATGGCTTCCCATAAACTAACTTGTAGGGTGTAGTTCCAATAGGGGTTCTGTTCTGTAGGCCCAAAGAGAGTCATCCAACTTGTTTGCCCAATATTTTCATGACCTTGCAACCGTCTTCTCTAAAATGCTCTTGATCTCTCGGTTGCTGATTTCAGCTTGGCCACTAGTTTGGGATGACAGCCAAGACCAATCTTATGATAAACCCCATATTTCTTCAATACACCTTCAAATCTCTTTTTCAAAAAATGTTGGCCTCCATCACCAATCAATACCCTTGGTGATATACTTTAGTTGCTTTTAGTGTATTAGCCCTACAACATATTAGAAACCTTAACTCACAAAACACCTTAATGATGTTCTAAGACCCCTTTTATAGTCCTACAACATATTAGGAACTCTAAGTAAAGGCCTTTAAGCCCAAGCAATTCTGCAACAAAACAAAAAAGTCGACAATTTGTGGGCTACTCTCTGCTCGATCGAGTCGAGCGGGTCCTTCAATAGCCTACTGCCTTTGAGTGAGGTACTACTTGGTTGTGCAATGTTTCCCTCGAGCTTTGCCTTGATCAAGGCTCCCCTCAACACCTTCCTTTAGCACTCCATAGCCTTCATTAAAGCATGTCATGTCATTCCTAATGATCACTTCATCAAGTAAGAAGTGATCCAAAGATTATCCTTCCATATCCTATGTCTCTCACATCTTTACTCTCAAGTGTGCAAGTTAGAGCATGGACAATGAGATGATCAAATTCATAATATCATGGGAATTAACTCTTGCTTCAACATATATAAAATGACTCAATAGTTGAAAAGAGAAAATTATAATTATTGCAGGAAAAACAATAGATTTTAAATGAAATTTCTAATATGTCAAACACCTAGCAACACATATATTGCAAAATATCAAAACAATCCTAATTTGTAAGAGACATTCTATGTGAACAATTAAACATATAGAAAGTGTAAATGAACAATTAAACATCGAATGTTTTGCGTAACTATTTTAGCTGTTTTTAGTATAATGATGTTGAAAACTACTATTGAAAAATGTCATTATTTGATAAAATAACTATTTAGATGGTATTAGTGGGGCATGTAGTTGTTTTCAAAATGTTGAAATTATAGCATTTCAAAATAAAAATTAGTGTTATAACTTTCTCTATATTTTTCTCAACAAATTATACCATTACACCTATCATATCTACTACTTTAATAATATAATATTAATTTATACACTTAATTAAACTCCTATATATCTTACTAGTATTGTTTACTACAACCAAAAGCTTGTACGACTATTCGTATAAGGTGTTTATTCGGGTCATCAGACCAATTTCGGGTGACGTGTTTCAGGTTGGTCTGAAATCTGGTCTTATGTCCACATTTACTTTACATAATTTTAAATTTATTTTAAAGTCGGATCAAATTGAATTCAATTACAAAGTCGGATAAATATGACTCAATATGCACTTATAACCTTAAATTGATCACTTACAACTTAAAAATAATCACTTTTTATAATTTTAGAGTAATCATTTATAACCTTAAAAAGATCACTTACAACTTAAGTAATCAATTAAAAAAATAATATAATTATATGAACTCGTCTCATGATGAGACAGTCTTATACAAGATGAGATAAAAAAAATTAGAAACTCTGATAGAAAAGAAAAACGCATATGGCATGAGCTGATGTGCATATGCCACGCTACACTTTTCCCTTTTCTCCCATTCTCCCTTTTTTCGTTGCTTAAAAACCCTAATACATCACCAACCGCCTCCACCCGTCAGCCTCTGCCGGCTGTGCTGCCGACCTGCCATCGCCCGTCGCTTCTCTTCTCTCTCATGATGTGCTGCCGACCTGCCGTCGCCCGTCGCTTCTCTCCCTCTGCCGGCTTATTTAAGGTATTTTCCATTTTTACATAACTTATTGTTTTAATCGTTAATCCTAATCGTTACGACATTGTTCTTCAATCATTAATCTTTATCATTAGATTTAGACATTATGTTTTTATGTTCTTTATTCTTTATTCTTTATTCTTTATAACTTTGAATTGTTTTGGAGTATTATGTTCTTTGAATTTTATGGAGTGTTATCTTCCTGATAATATTTCGGTTTGTTTGATAAAATTTGTGGGTTTTGTTGATTTTGATTAATTGATGTGGATTCAAATTTTGGGTAATTGTGGGGTGAAAAATATTAAATCTTTGATTAAAAGCATGTTTTTTTGTATATATGTTTTTTAAGATTGTAATTTGGTTTTGGATTAGTGGGTAAAAATTTAAGTAGATTCTGATTGGATGAATGGGTTTTAAAAGTTGGATTGATTTAATTGGATTGCTGGTTTACAAGTATAATGCTTGGTTAAACTCTGTTAATTTCATCTTTTGATTTAAGTTTTGATTTTTGAATTGTGAGGTAAAAAAAATCCATTGATTACAAATCAAATTTTGTTGAAGTCGATGAAAACTTTTTAAAAAATTTCGTCCACTGTATTTTCTAACCATCAGATTACCATCATTCAGCAGACCACCATGTTTTTCTTTCCCCATTTTTTTCTTGGTCGATTACATGATTTGATGGTCGTGTCCATTTATTCCAGCAATAACTAGGTTTCTACGTTTTTAAGTTTTGACAAACATTTTGGAAACCTAAGTAGATCAGTATAGTCTCGCAATTTCTCATTTCTTTTTTTTTTTTTTTTGAATCGTATTGTTTATAGCTTAAAATTTACTGAATATATTTTATCCACATCTTCAATCTTGATATAATTGTCATTAATACTTCTAATTGTTTTGATTCATGACACCCATTTTTAAGAAAAGTAGAAATATCGGTTGTTCGGTTGTTCGTTTAAGGATTTGACTGGTATAGCTTTTCAAACTTCAAAGAGAACTTTATGGATGATGATTGATGAGAGTAAATTGATTTCCCAAAATTGGTTTATGTAAAACTTGTTTTGATGGGTTATGATGTAGTTCTTTTATTGGTTATACTTTGAACAATTTGATTTCAGCCCCTTTTTGCTCTATTTAAAAGTCTTTCTTTTGAAATGAATTATATAGCATTACGCTCTTGGAACATCATATATTCATATCCTATTATATCATGTATTATGTATTATAGCAGTGATTGGTGCTGGCAATCATTGGATTACAGTTAGTTTTTAAAGTGTCAACCTAGAACATAGATAATGGAGCAGCAAACCAAGCCAGAAGCTATTGAGAAAAGGCCAGGAATTCTCGTAATTGGATCTCCCGGTGTTGGCAAGCGCACCATTTTGTCCAGTATGTTTTTCTTTTGGCTTCTTTCATTGTTGATTGTGTCAAAATATTGTAACTAGTTTAAATTTTCATGTCATTGCTCTCTCAAGATGATCCATTAAGATCTTTTGCTAATTTTAGTGTTGGAGTCTTTGAGACATTTTAATACTTGGATGTGTTCATTAATAAAATTGTCTTGAAACTTTAACAAGTGCTACATTTTATATCAATGCTATTTTAGGATTTTGGGCTGGTTTTGAATTGAACTATTAATGTAAAGAAAAGGTTTTAAAGAGTGAAAAGGGTAACTGTATTTCATTAATATCGTGTGTATATATATATATATATATATATATATATATATATATATATATATATATATATATATATATATATATATATATATATATATATATGCTATTACAACAACTAAAGAGTTATAAGGAGTATAAACAGAAAGTGCATAGCAGAAGCTAATAATAAGGAATTAAGTACGTAGTGAAAGCTATTAATAAGGAATTAAGTACATAGTGGAATATTATGTATTCTAGGTGTGTTCTCAAAGCTAAAGGACAAGTTTTATTGAACATCTGTTGCACAAACGTTACTACATGAATTAAAATGTTTGGCTTTTAGAAATAATCAAAGTATGAAGATGAGAGTAGCGGAAATCTAATGATTTGATGGATGACTGGATATACCTTGAGGGGTATGATTAGAAATAATGATGTAAGAAAAATTTTAGGAGCTGTAATATTGTGGATATGACGAAAGAAAATCGTTTAAGATAGTGGACAGGTGCAAAAATAAGGTATTGGCAAAACATTAAAGATGATAGAAAGTTAGAGCTTAAGGAACTTCAAAAGAAGAAGGCGAGGAAGATCAAAGATGCTTTGGAGTACATGAGTGAAAAATGACATGAAAAATTTAAACTTACAAATTGAGATGGTAGAAAATCTTTGTGAATGGAGAAGAAAAACCCATTTGGACGATCATTGAAACTGATATATTGGTTCATATAGTCGATCCTAATATTTGGAGATTAAGGCTTTGTTATTCTTCACTTTGATCCAAAAAGAGTGTTTCCGTTATGAAAATGGGTGCTTTGTCAAGTTTGTTATTTACAAGAACTAAGAGCTAAACTGAATAATACTTGATATTCCTTTTAGCATGACTTTTGCAAATGTTCCCGATTTAGGGCAATGATAACTTTTTCATCTCTTCATAGTGGTGTAGAATTGTCCGGGAGAATGTCATTTGGTAGATTTGAGGGTTGTTTTTGATTAGCAATAGCATGGAGTTGGTACAAATATCGTTCGCTTGTGTAAGGAATGTATGTTTGGTAAAAGTTCCCAAAATACTGCTAGCTAAAGCTTTAATGCATACCGACAATTGTTTATAGGAAAATTTTGAATTAATCTTTTAGTCTCTACAAAGGTTTAGAATTTGAAATATTCGAGCTACAATGAAGTGAATTGTTTTTTTGATTTGTCAATGCACGCTGTGATTTGAGATCCCACTTGTGTAAAATTTCTCATGTTATTGCGATGGTGTGGATAAGTTCAACAACCATTTCTACAACATTCTTCTTCCTCCATTTCAAAACATTCTTTTCTCTCTTTGTTTCAGTTCATACAACATGAACAATGTCAAAGCCTTAGTTCTAATAAAATAGGGTTAGCTCAGTGTATTATATGAATATATGATGTTCCAAGAGCGTGATGCTATACAATTCATTTTATAAGAGGGATTTTTAAATAAAGCACAAAGAAGTTAAATTTAAATTGTTCAAAGTATAACTAATAAAAGAAATACATTAGAACCCATCAAAACAAGTGTTACATAAACCAATTTTGGGAAATCAATTTACTCTTCAATCATCATCCATAAAGTTCTCCTTGAAGTTTGAAAAGCTATACCAGGCAAATCCTTGAAACGAACAACTGATATTTCTATATTTCTTAACAATCAGTATGATGAATCAAAACAATTAGAAGTAGTAATGACATCTATATCAAGATGTGGATACAGGTATATGCAAAATTAATACTTTCAATATCAAAAAAGTGAAATAATAATTAAATGATCTGAAATGTTAACTAATATTATTATTACTAGATTCAATAAATTTCAAGTCATAAATAATACGATTTGAAAAAAAAAGAATGAGAAACAATTGCGAGACTATACTGACCTACTTAGGTTTCCTAAATGTTCGTTGAAATTTAAAAACGTAGAAACGAGTTATTGTTGGTATCGGTGGACCTGACCACAAAATCCTATAATCGACTAAGAAATAAATTGTCAGAAAAGAAGATGGTAGTGGTGGTTTGCTGAATTGTGATCTAGTCGGTGGTCGGAACAGAAAATGATGGCAGTTTACATTGGAGATATGAAGTATAATTCTGTTTGGGTGAATGTCATTTGGTAGTTCTGAGGGTTGTTTTTGATTAGCAATAGCATGGAGTTATTACAAATATCGTTCGCTTGTGTAAGGAATGTTTGATTGGTAAAAATTTCCCAAAATACTGCTTGCTAAAGCTTTAATGCATACTGACAATTATTTATAGGAAAATTTTTGAATTAATCTTTTAGTCTCTAAAAGGTTTAGAACTTTAAGTAGTTTTATTAAAATGACCGTAGGTTTTACAAAGTATATTTCCAGTATAATATATAATATGTTTGAAAACATTCGAGCTACAATGAAGTAGATTTTTTTTGTGATTTGTCAATGCACGATGTGATTTGAGATCCCACTTGTGTAAAATTTCTCATGTTATTATGATGGTGTGGATAAGTTCAACAACCATTTCTATAATATTCTTCTTCGTCCATTTCAAAACATTCTTTTCACTTTTCATTTCAGTTCATACAACGAGAACAATGTTCAAAGCCTTAGTTCCAATAAGATAGGGTTGGCTTAGTGTAATATAATTGGCTAGTTAATTTGCTTTTTGAATTCGTGATTAGCTCAAGATAGCCAAAAAAGACCAAAATTTGCTTCTTTCGATTCGCGATCTCAAGGAAGTTAGCAAATCATGTGATAGTGCGTCACTATATGAAGTCAAAACAAATCAACGTGAGGATTCATCATTGTCCAAGATTATACTTTATTCGACCGTATCTAATACTAAACCGCCACTAAGAAAATGAATTCCAACGATACCAACATATATTTTCCTCGTCCATTCATCCCTATCTAATATCTTATGAAATTCTTCATGTCATCCTTCACCCCTGTTTTTCAATTCATTTTTGACTTCTTTTTTTCTAAGCTCCTTAATATTTTAACTTTCACTTTCCTAAGTGCATTTTCGGGTGCACATGACCAAACTAACATAAGATATCTCTTATCTTGTCTTCAAATATGCGTATCTAGCACCCTTTCTTATGTGCTCATCTCAAATTATATCCTTTATGATATGTTCATTGTCCACTCATCATCTCATCCATATTAACATACGCTTTTCAAATTGTATCCTTTATGATATGTCCACTCATATAACATATAGTATTGACCCCATCTCTCGCATCCGTCCATAACATTTCATAAAGTTTAGCTTATGGTCTCCCATCATTTCTCTTCCCACAATTTTTTGTCCCCTAGTAAAGGTGCCAAAGACCCTTGCCTTTTCTTTCTCCCTACTTCATGCGCCAATGACAATGGACAATTTTTTTGAATGGAGGGAACACAATTTAATGTTTTCATGCATAGAGATTTGGAACGCCATTCCATGACTTCGAAATTTCCATTCCAAATCACTAGCTAAACGCGTTCCAAATCCTCATAGTGTCGTTGTAGTTTGGTAGATCTCCAAGCAATATTAAAAGTTTTTTGGCCTTCATTTACATATTAAAGAAGAGAGAAGGGAGGAAGTTGAAGAGATAAAGACTAGTAAAATTGAATAAGTTATTTTAAAATGAATTTCTTAATGAACAAAAACCAGTTTTATTTTTTTGATATTGGTTTTTTTCAATATTTCCATAGCCAATTGTTCCTGAGTCACTATTGGTTGCGTTTTGCGTTCCGGTTCCTTCCCTCCAAGCAGCAATGCTCTCATGGGATTTCTAATTTCCTTGAGTAGCTAATTGTGGGTTATTCCTTGTTAAGGTCTGTTCTGAGAAATTGTTTCTCACCTTAATTTTTGTTGTTTTTATACAACACAGCCCATTTTATAGGTGGTTTGTGTCTATGTGTGTGTAGATCACTGTTCTAAACCTCTATTAGTGTGCGTGTAGATGGTGAAGTGTTCCATTTGTCAGTGGTAGATTGAATATTTGTCAGTGTAGTTTATTATCTTCTACTATTTAATTTTTCTGGTTATTTTAGGACTCCTTGCTGTGGATTTTGAAAAGTCTTGTGATACGTCATCTGAAATACTCGTAAAAGGGTATGTTGAATATCCTCATCAGGATCAAATTTCTCATTTTTGGATTTTCTTGATCTGTTAGCACATCTTTAGGAATTTTTATCATCCAAATATAAAGTAAAATGTTTCATTGTGCTGAACAGGTGGACAATTGACACAAAATATTATACGGCTGATGTTTCGATATGGATGGCTCATCTTCATGATGAATTTTCTTCCACTTTTCTGCCAGATTTCAGCCAGTTTGCTGCTATAGTGATGGTTTTTGATATGAGTGAGGCACGTATCATAATTTGTTTATCAGGTCATTGTGTTGTGGTTTTGCATCTTGGTACCTGATACTTCATGTGTGGTGCATTTGTGATCATTTCATGATTGCCATGTGATTAATAGTGATACTGCTTGCTTTTTTTTGTTGCACAATGTGCAGATGTCTTCTCTTGCTGCACTTAAGAAGTGGGTCTCTTTTACTGATATCCAGAAATCAGATATCCTATTGTGTATTGGAAATAAGGCGGATCTTGTTCCTGGTCACCCTGCTCATGACGAGTATAAAAGGCATTTACAGAGGCTTGAGAATCATTTTACTAGTTCAGACGTGGATTCCTATGAGTATGGAATTTCCGAATTTGAGGGAAGTAGTTTATTGGGCAACGAAGATTCATCTTATGATTTTAAGAGGTCATGTTGGGAATGGTGTATGGAACGGAACATTGAATATGTTGAGGCTTGCGCTTCTAGTGTTGATTTTGACAAATGTGAGTATCTTGATCTTTTATTGTCATTATTAATAGCTTGTCATATCACATATGTGTTTGCATGCAGTGCTTTTGATTAAAAGTGGAGGATGGTTGGTGATTCATGTGCCTTGGTTCAAAATTGTCAAAGGAAGATAGACATTGTTAAGCCTGTTTGTTTAGTATTAATAAATTAAATGTAAAACAAAATGTTGATTCTAATAATAAGATCAAAATAATTTCCCATGTTTCTCCCCCTCAATGAACAGAGAAAATGTGGAAGTGGATGTGTGGATTTGTAGAACCATAGCATCATTCTTTATGACACTAGGCACAATGATATTTTCTCGTTACAACTTTTGAGTACATTGCAAACTTGCTGATGCTAACCGTTTCTCTCGGACAGGTTTATCGATTGACGGTGATTCACAAGGAGTTGAACGACTTTTCAATGCAATTTCTGCCCATATGTGGCCTGGAATGGTTTTGAAATCCGGAAACAAAATTCTTACACCAAATCTACCAGAAAGAGAAGGTTCTAGTTTATCTATTATTTATCTTTAGTTTCTTGATGATTCTGAATGCTGATCATTACTTTCCTTACAGAAGATTCATCTGAAGATGAATCAGACTACGAACCTGAGTATGAAATTCTCTCTGGAGGTTCAGCCGAACAATGGAATGACACAGAAGGGTGGATGTCTGCAGTTCCTCCTAATGCATCTTTGGCTGAATCCGCTGACATAAAACCTGATTCTGGAGTTAAAGGCGTAGAAGTGTCAGCATCATCGTCTTCCGAATGTAAAGATCACGATGGAAAATTAGAAGGTAAAGAAGGCGAAGCATGTAATGATGATGATCTCGATAAGGGTTCACATATGGAGCTTGAGGATTTGGAGCAGTTAATGTCAGAAATTTCAAATATGCGCAGCAATTCAAGATTGATGCCGGATTTTCAGAGACGAGAAATGGCCGCTAAGCTGGCCATGAGGATGGCTGCTATGTTTGGCGACAACAGTGGTGATGAAGGACTAGAGTGATCCATAAACAGAGGGCAGCTGTTGTATCAACATCTGGTTGAAAGTGCTGATTGCCATCAAGCATCATCCATGATAGCATCTGAACTTTCAATGAAAGGGGAAACTAAGGCAAGGTTTCTGCCATTAAAGCTCATATGATCAGCATCTCTTGGAACTTTTTTTTTTTTTTTTTTTTTTTTTTTTTTTTCAGTGTAATAGTGTCTTGGTTTTGACTCTGATATATACATAATTTTTATCATTAAATCATTATAAGTGAATTTAGTCCCTTATCCATTGTTTTTGAAATCGCAATTTAAATCATAAAAACAGGTGAGCAATTAGGATTGTAGTGGGTAGGATCGGAATGTCGATAGAACTTATGATTCTAATTGAGGATCATAACACGAATTTACGATCTTACGATTTAATTTAACAATTTAGTCTTAATTATTATTTATTTTACTTATATACCATCTTTTACTATTTTCTATCTCATACATATGGGTATCAAATATTTTATAATCATAATTTTTTTAAATTGAAGTTCTTTTTAATAAA
>NC_080053.1:16164526-16169526 GCF_026212465.1 Amaranthus tricolor
AGCGAGACGTGCTTTTAAAAACTAAGTTGTATCCCTTTAAATTTGCTACACTGGACAAATCGAAGTGAGCTTTATAAGTATAATATAGAAAATTCAGGAATAAGCATCAAACAATTCATAAGAACATTGATGCAAATATGCAATCATAATGCACAAGAAAACTGTTGAACTACTAGAGCAGTTTCATGAATTACAAATTGTGGGTTTCCTTTGTACATTTCTAATGGAATGCTGTGAAATCTAACTATTCCTAATCTAAAACATTTCATAATGTAACTCTCCTCTCTAGAAACTGCACCCAAAATCCATGCCAAAATTGTTTTCCAGGGTACAATATTTAAGTACTCCTAAGTAATATAGAAAACTAATGTTAATTACTACCATATAGTCTTCCATTCCCACGATCTAAAGGATCTGTACAAGAGCAAATCTGACATTGCCATAAGTTAGGACCCTAGTTAACCTTCTGAATTGAAATCAAAAACTCATGTACCTAGAACTAGTTATCCGGTGAAGAAGAAAGCTACAAGGATAATGAGACTGATGTGCGGTCGAAGAGTAGCTGAACCAGCAGGAAAAGAGCTGCCTGTTGGAGGGCTGTCAGGGCCATAGCTTGTAGGAAAAAGTGAACCTGGGTTTCCTGGATTTGTCAATGATGGAGATCCATAAATGCTGCAGACATCAAACACAAGGTCAATTTGTATTACAGCTATTGACTCTTTCATGAAAGCAAAGAAAATAACATGCATACACAAAAAATGAATCTTTTGTGAAGGGGCGTCAGTCAAAATAAATAAATCTGACCACTAAAACTTGTTCAAATTCCTTTCTCAAATGATTCATAACCCAAATCATCTTTCTCTATTAGTAAAAGAGTAAAACAAAAGTTTTCATACTGAGGCCAACAAGCATCAAAAAAAACCAAACAAGTTGTAAATTATAAGGTTTAATAGTATAAAAAAAAACCCCACAACATACTAGAAGTAGTTTAAGGTATCATACCCAGATGCTGGAATACTATATGGTGATCCAGTTGTCCCAGTTGAGGATGATGTTGTTGGTGTTGGAATAGTGGAGAAAGGTGTCCCTGTTACTGGAGGATTTGTTGTCAAAGGCATAGCTGTTCCTGTTCCTGTTGCTGATGATGGGTAAACACAAGTACCAGTACCTAGTATAAAACCCCAAATTCCCACTCTTTAGAACACACTTCTAATAGGATTACTGAGTTAGTAGTATAGACACAGAAAATCATGCAAAAATGAGAAATAATCTCTTGAACTACATCCATATAATAAGTGATAAATTTGTTATTAGAGTTCTACACAACAAGACCAATATAAGATGAAAGTTGGCTGCCCAAAAACCCCATAAAATTCTATCCTAAACCAATTGGTAGTAGGAAAAGTAATCGGTCAAGCTTATATATTAGTTAACATTTCTATAACTCTCCGATGTGGGATGGGTATTTTTCTAACAATAATATAAACTTTCTGGATCATCTCAAAAAAAAAAAAAAAAAAAAAAAACTTACTAGGATTAGTGTTGACTAACACAGCAGTACCCCCAAAATCACAGCTTGTAGGAGAAGGATTCTTCTGAAAATAGCTATTAAAAGCAACAGAAGCATGATTCTCAAGACTATTAGGATTATAACAAATACCCCCTTGTTGTATTGTTGAACAATCAGCTCCACCAATCCCACAAGCATAATCTAATGCCTCTTGAAGTGCAGTTTCTGGCGCACCAGTTTTAGCTATACACCAAGTTTGTCCTCGAGTTATAGGTGCATTTGTGGGCTGATTTAATGGGTAAACCACAGGAGCATTCTCAGGGTTTGCAGGATTTAGGATGGGCTGTGTTGGGTTAGTTGTATCTGGGACAATACTTGTTGGTGTTGGAAAAGGGTTTACTTGGGTTGAAGGGGTTGAACCTGGAATTGTTACAATTGCAGGTGTTGGAGTATAAGGTGGAAAATTTGCTGGGTTTGTTATAGGTGTTGGAGTATAAGGTGGAAGATTTTGTAGTTTTCTTTTAACATTTGATGAAGATTGGAAGTTTTTTGCTTTACTCTTTTGTTCTTCTAATCCTCCTGAAAATAGTAACAAATTTATTGAAATGAAGCTCTTACACTGAACTTAGTTAGTATTGATATAATGGTGAACAGTAAACTTACCAGATTTGGAAATGCATTGTGAGGAAAGAACCACGAAGAGGAAGTACAGGGAATTTAACCTAGCCATAGAAAAAAGTACAAGTAGAAGGTTTTTGGTGGGTTTTTTTTTTTAAAAAAAAAAAAATACCAAAATGGGATTTTGAAATATGGTGTATTAAACTGTAATGGGTTTTAAGAGTTACAAGTATAAGACCATGTTTTGAAATTGGAAGTACAAAAATTGAATGAAAGGGGTGTGATATGATAAAGGAGAAAGAGGAAAGGAGTATAAAGTGGAAAGGGACCCAAAATATGAATATTGTTTTGGTGCAATAGAAAAGAGAAAGCTAGTTGCTTTGTCATGAAAGATGAGGATGCATGTTCAATTGTTCAGCAATTGGCATTTTCAGAAATAAAAAGAATAAAAATCAGAGCATTTATGCATTTTCTGTTGGTGTCTCCAAAAAGAATTGTATAAGATGAGAATATGGGGAAAAGGAAATTAGAATGGAGAATGGAGATTTTAATGGTCATATGCATGTACAACAAGGGGCAAGGGGTGATTCAGTTCACATGCTAATGATGGGAACTATACACAAGCAATGTTTCTATGGTGTGTACAAGGCATGGGAGACATTTTGCAACTCTGCTTTTGGGTAATTTAATTTGAGAGGGGAAAGTTTTAATGCAAAGGACAAGTTTATACACTTTAATATACTTCTATATGTTCAAATAAATTGTTACACTTAGGTGTCGCTCATCAATCAGTATTATTTTTATCTATAAGAAATATCTGTAAGAAAACCATAAATATATGTGATTTTTTCAATAATAAATAAATAATTTTTCGGTCCGTTGAAATTAACTCTATTTATTTTTTATTTCTAAATAAATCCACATATTGTGTATAATTGCTGGAAACAAATTCACTTGTTGTCTAAATTTTCTTCAAACCTTCTTTGTATATCAAGTAAGTATCAGTAAATAACAAGTAGTTTCTTTTCAACAATCATATCTGTTAATTTGACCCCTTGATTGATCAATCGTTTTATATATACATTATGATGGAAGACAATATTGTATGTTTATTTATTGATCAAGTACATGTTATTATCTCATTATGTTTTACATGTTTACGTAGCATGAAACGTAAGTTTCTGAAGTTCTTGAGAACTTGCAATATAGTTGTTTGCTATATTCAGCAAACATATGTGTTGCCTCGTTCGCCCTCATCTCAATGGCTACAAAAGATCCCGAGGTATGATCTCTATCTATTTCATTTAGTAACATCTCACAATATATGACAAGATAATGAAATTGAATTAAAGAAAAAAATTACCATGAATAATGCAATTTTTTGTTAATTTTCCTACGATAATACCAACTATTGATTAACCATGAATAATACTAACTTTGGGGGGTATTTTCCTTGAATAATACAAACTTTAGTTTATTAACTAATTTACCAATATTTTTGTCTTATAATCACCTATAGTTTGATTTTTAACATGTTAGGGATTTTCTAGGAAAACACCCCTTTAAGTTGGTATTATTCATGATTAATCAATAGTTGATATTATTGTAGGGAAATTAACAAAATGTTGTATTATTCACGGTAATTTTTCCTTGATTATATTACCTAAGTTGACATATATAAAGAGACACTTAATTTATACTTGCCTGAATTCGATTGTAATATTCTAAGCAAGTATTGTTTTTATTCTAAGGAAATATTCTGATATTCCTACTGCTATATGTGGTTTTACACTAACAAGCTTTTTGTAGGAAAGTTTCTTTGGATACGAAGATACGATGGCTACTTTTAAGGCCTCGACGGATTCAGTTAAGACAAGTTACCGTTAAGGATTCGAAGCTTTAAATGGTATTTAATCTGAAGAAAGAAGCAATGAAAGACACACAAAAACACACTTCAACAATACCTACGAATACACTGTTAAAGTCTTTCAAAGTTTCAAAGAATCTTGTTTCAAGAATTAATCTCAAGCTCTACATTCAAGTTAACCTTCTTAGGTTGTCTGGTAATTTTATAAGAGTAATTTTTGTTCATAAGTTGTAATATTCAATTCATTGTAAAAAAACAAAAGTGAAAGAGAAACATCTTTAGTTCACTAGGATTAGACGTTCAAGTTTGATAGCATTGTGGCTATGTAGAGTTGTCAAAAGATAAGTGAGACCTTCTTCTTAGACTTGTATCTAAAACTCTAAGTGAAAGTAAATAAAGAGTATTTGCCAAAATCCTTTGGAGGACGGAACTCTATACATCTTTGTGTTCATTATTTTCGCACATTTACATTCTATTTTTATCTATTGATCAAAACAAGTCCCAAATTTATCGTAAAAAAACTTATGTTTTTAGTTTCAAGGTCCCGACCTACCTTGTTAAGGCCTTGAGCCCCTAACTTGTTGTCAGCGAAAAGTTTTCATATTCTATTCAACCTGCCCCCCTAAAGTATTTCATCACCCTTATTGATTCTTCGATTGTTGTCAGAGTCTAAATCACAAAAGCTTGATTTAACAATCAGTGAGGAATTTCATTATGAATTCACAAGGTGATGGTAGTTTTGCTCAAGGACGTGCTTCTAACTGTCCTTCTCTTTTCCGTGGAAATAACTTTGCCCATACGCGTTCTCTCATGAAAACGTTCATTATTGATCAAGATCTTAAAATCTGAGACATTATCAAAAATGGTCCCAGATAACCTATGATTGAAAGAGATAGAGTCAGGGTCTCGAAATGTGAAATTGATTATACTCAATCTGACCTTGAACTCATAGGCAAAAACTACAAAGCCATAAATCTTTTATAGTATAGATTGAATGGAGATGAA
>NC_080053.1:16174526-16217026 GCF_026212465.1 Amaranthus tricolor
TGATCCTCGACAATCAGATTTGCCAAGTCTACAGTGGGTGCTCTCATCTTCTGCAACAAGAATGCCACTTTGGCGAGAACGTCCTTCGTAATTTGTGCTCTGAGGGTCGCTACTTCATCAGGTGGCATCGTTCTAGATTGAGTAGCAACACACTCTTTGCCGAATGCCTTCTTCAACCCCACGCGGACGCCTCCTTTTCCGACTACCCTCCCTCGATGGTCTTTCCCTAAGACCATATGCAATGTATCAACATTACCTCTTGGGGTGAACTCCCCCGCAGCTTCTTTTTCCTTCCAGCCTATCTGTTCAAATAAAAAGTGACATATATAACAATTAGTTTAAGTAAATCAAAGCCAAAAAATACAAAACAAATCAAGAATATACTTAATAATTTCAAAACTCACCACAGCATCAGCAACCTTCTTCGTTTTCGGATCAGTAATCGTAAATTTACCACTTGCATCTCGGGAATGAATTTTGCAGTACCAATCTCACACCCGTTCGGGAATGAAGGTTGTGGTCGGACTCTGATTGGGGTATAAACCCGCATCCACCCACTCTTTTCGGGCCTTATCGTATGTTTTTGGGCCCAAGCGATGGTAAAACTTCTTTTTGCTTGCTGATTCAGAAGCTTTACCACGCTTTTCCTAATTAATCAATAGAAATCAAATGTCAAATATTAGTTTAATGATTGAATCAAAAGAAGTAGATTTAAATCAAAAGCTATAATATAATATGGAATACATACAACTTCAATGGAAGTTGTTCTTTTGGCAATAAAAGCCTCCCATTCATTCTTCGATATGGGACCTCATATTTCATAGAGCATCTTTGAAGGTGCTTGCTCTCCACCTTCATTTCCCGTTTTGACCTTCTTGGTCTTACGGGTAAGTTTATTGGTGATCCAGCCAGTTACTAGCTTGGATTTGAAATCTCTGAACCTTTCAACAACAGCTGAAAGAAAAACATTCTTCTCCTCATCGTTATCGATGTGAAAATGATTCTACAAAAGAAAAATTATATTTATTAGTGTCAATTAAATTAATTTTAAAATGAAACTAAATGAATAAAAATAGTAAAGTTTCTTACTACAATATCATCCCATAAAGAGTTCTACAAACCCTCCAGAACCTCGTTCCATGCGTACAATATGGAAATCTTGCGGATACATAGGCCCACTTGTTTTCCATATTATCTACGCCATTTGCCAAAAGGTTGACCTAATGAATTTTATTCCAAATGCATGGCTTCTGTGACTTTGAGGTTTTTCGTAGGACCTCGCCCTTTTTTTTCCTTAGAATTAATGCTAATAGTGGTAGTGGTAGTGGGAGTATCCGTTGCTGGGGCGTCTTCAGTGTCATAGTAATTGTTAAGTGGTGGAGCGTCTTCAGCCATACGCTCGTATCTAACAATTTGGTCGTCTTTAGTAACATAACTACGATGCTCATTATCCGAAGTCTCAATCTCGGGGACAATTTCATCTCTAAGAAGATGCATTGTAGATGAGTACCTAAATGAGTATGAATAGAAATATATTATAACATAGGAACGTAATTTCAATTCTAACCATTTCAACACATTAATATATACCAAATAGTGTTTTGTGCCAAGTTTCATGCAAAACAAACCAAGTTTGAGCTACTTTATGTGCAAAAGTGCCAAAAATGCTTAAAAAACCTTAAAATCGCAACTTAGCACGTAATATCAATCATATGCCAAAAGAACATAAATAATTCATACCTTGTGAATCACTTAATTCAAATGTATTCATCCGTGTGATCTACACGCATATAACCAACATCTACATCATCTTCATCCACTGATTTTGGATTGATAAAGGGCATGGAGTCTTCAAAAGCATCATATTCTTCCTCAACCTCAACATCACCTATACCAAGGATATTTCTTTTTCCCGATGCAACAATAGACCATTTTTTATCAGACGGGTCTACAATGTAGAATACTTGCTTGGCTTGTGTGGCTAGTATGAATGGCTCCTCACTATCACTCAAACGAGCTAAATCTACAAGATGAATCCACAAGGGTCGTCATTTTTTATGCATCGTCGATTATTATCTATCCACTTGTATTTGAAAAGGCCAATAGTGAAAGTAGAGTAGTAAAAGCTCTCATATTTCATGTACCCGCCCGTAGTATACCAATTTAGCATTAACCGACGATTGATCCTTGGTACTCGCGTAAAATGTAGATGACGCCAAAATAGAAACCCCACTATTCTGTAGCTAAGATGACTTCTTATCTTGACCCTCAGTCCAAAATGTGAAGCCATTGACATCGTAACCCTGATATTTGTTGACATCATCACGAGGACCAAAAGCTAACCACTTAACTATTTCAGATACACCCTTGAGTTCTTCACATGTTACTTGATTATGAAACCAATCAATAAACGTCTTGTTATGCAACTGCATCAATCCCCTATCCCCTTTAGAAGGATATTTTGCGCGCAATATATCCAAATGCTCATTCAAAAAAGGGTGGACTTCAGGAATATGATGCAACACATACAAGTGTACTTGTAGAAGACTGTCTCGAGGACATGTGATCGATTTGGAGCCATTTGCTCCCTTTCCCTCAAGCCTTCCTTCATGTCGAGAGGTGGGAAGTCCATTAGGCTTTTTCATGGCCAAATACTTGGCTATAAAGTTACCAATCTCATCGCTTACAGTGCCTTGAATCATACTTCCCTCGGGTTGTGCTGGATTCCTCACCTTGTTTTGTAAAACACCCATGTGTCTTTCAAAAAGATAACACCACCTTAAAAAAACTAGACACAAAAGCTTGATTTCACGAACAAGATGGAGAATAAGATGAACCATTATGTCAAAGAAAGAAGGTGGAAAATACATCTCAAACTTGCATAAAGTTACAATCACGTCGACTTGAAGAGCATCAAGTTTAAAGGGATCAAGAACTTTACTACAAATTGTGTTGAAGAACGAACATAGCTCGGTAAAGCATATCTCACATGTTTTGGTAGTATTTCACGGATTGTAATTAGTAAGAACACTTGCATCATTACATGGCAATCGTCAGATTTCATGCTTCCCAACTTCAACTCACCATTTAGGGTCACAAATCTCTTCATGTTGGATGAGTACCTAGACGGAACTTTAATGCCATACAAAGACTCACCTTAACCTGTGCTCACAACTCTGGACGAATACCGTTACATTTAAACCAATCCCGCACAGCCTTAACATCCTTTGTCTTACTCGGAATGTTCATGAGAGTCCCGAGTATAGCATCGCATATATTTTTGTCTATATACATAACATCAAGACAATGCCTAACTTGTAGATCTCTCCAATATGGAAGCTTCCGAAAGATTGATTCTTTTTTCTATAATCGGTCTTCACCCCCTTGCACTTGCCTTGTTTTACCAAATACAGTCTCAACTCCCTTAACCTGTTCATAAACCTCATAATCGGTCAACAGTCGACGAGCTACACGGTCCTCAACCTCCCCGTTGAACATCTTCTTCTACTTACGATATTGGTAATCTCATGGGAGGAACTTTCGATGGTGCATGAATACGTGTTTGCACTTAGGTATCCACGTGGATTCTATGTCATCGCTACATATTTGGCAACCTTTCTTCCTTTTATTCTTATACCCTGATAAGTTGTCATATGCCAGAAAATCATTAATGGTGCATAAAAGCATTGCACGCAAGGTGAACTCCTTATTATCATATGCATCAAACACAGCCTTCATCCCACATCTTTCTGAAATCCTCAACGAGAGGTGCAAGATATACATCTATGTCATTGCTAGGTTGTTTAGGACCCGAGATAAGAAGCGAAAGCATGATGTACTTACGCTTTATACACAACCAAGGTGGCAAATTATAGATCACTAACAGTACCGGCCAAGTACTATGTTGAGAACTAAGATTGCCGAATGGGTTCATTCCATCCGTACACAGTCTGAGCCTTAAATTACGAACTTCATCCCCAAAAGTGACCTATCAATACTCTTCCACTCCGGAGAATCAAATGGATGTGTGAGCAAATGACCTTTCTTCACCCTATCTGCATGTCACCTCAAATTTAACGCATCTTTCTTTATAGAAAACAAGCGCTTGAATCTAGGTATTATTGAAAGATACCAAAATACCTTAGCTGGGGGCCCTTTAGCATCCCCAGCCCCTTTACGCTTGTAACATAGTAACCCACACCTAGGACACTCTTCTAAGTTCACATTTTCATTCTGATACAATACACAATCATTCGGACACGCATGAATCTTCTGGTACTCTAAGCCGAAAGGACACATGAGAAGCCTTTGTACATCCAGGGTACAAAGGCTTTTGAGAAGCCTCTGTCAACAAGTCAAAAACACGAGGACGTTTTCCTAACTCATCCTCGACTCCCTCCATCATCTCATCAGCATGATCTACATCCTCATCGACGTTCTCTTCATCTGTCTCACACCCATCAACACGATCTACTACATCCTTATTGACATCCACATTATTGACATTCTCAACAATACTTTTTTTTGTAAACTCCCTCCTCACCATGCCAAACCCAAACATGATATTGAGGCTAAAAGTTAATAGGAGGTTGAATACTCTCTAGAGGGTGGGGGGGGGGGGGGGGGGGGGGGGGTGGGTGAATAGAGAGTTTGAGCTATTTAAAATTTAGTCTGGAAACTTGTCTCAAGAGTTTGAGGAGTCTGTCAAAAATGTTTTCTGGAACAGTTTTGAGTCAATTCGTAAACAATAACGTATGTGTCGAAAATAAACTTTAAAGTATAACACACGATATGTTAACGAGGTTCGTATCTAACCAACCTACTCCCCGCCTATGGGTTCTCTTTCAACCCGTAGGATTTCAACGCCTTTTATTAATCCGACTTTAATACAAACAAGAAGATCTCACTATCTCCTCACACCACGTTCTTCCCCTTGAAGAACCGTATTACAAGTCCCTTTAATAAAAGCAAATCCCAAATCTCACAATAGAGATTCACAAGTTGAACACTTTAAAAAGTATTCTTGGTTAGGCGTATTAAACTTAATCTAACTCTTTTTAAAACTTTTAAGCCTATTACAAATGTAAGAGTTAGATGAACTAAGAATTACAACTCTTTAAACACTTAGAGAATTTCTAAAGAGACAAAGTTATAAGAAGAGGTGCATAGAGATGTATCCTTAATTCTGAAATGAAGCCTCATATATATAGTGTTACGCCTCAACACATTTTGGAAAACCAGAAGGCTCCTTTCCGTTATTTTCTGTTGACCTGGTCATTCTGCACCTGTCCTCAAGATCTTGAGCTTAAATTCAAATTGACGTGTTTTGACAGCTAAAATAATTTTGTCATTGTACTTGTAATTTGTCGCAAGATCAGACTGTGAGTCTTCAATGTTTACAATCTGTTTTCCTTCATCATCAATATTTTGTATGGTATCCTGCATGTTATTCCTTTTAATTGCACTAATATCATTAACATCCAGTTCGTCATCACTCAAATCATTAAAGTGTTTATTAAGATTTAACTCTTTAAATCCTTCATTTAATGTTCCATTGTCGGATTCATCAAAAACAACATGTATACTTTCTTCAACTATACTTGTACGCTTGTTCAGCACTCGATAAGCTTTACTATTTAGTGAGTATCCAAGAAATATACCTTCATCAATTCTAGCATCAAATTTACCTAAATTTTCTTTACCATTATCATGAATAAAACATTTTCAACCAAATGGTCTAAGATATGCTATATTCGGTTTTCTTCCTTTGAATAACTCATAGGGAGTTTTCTTAAGTATGGGTCTTATAAGGCATCTATTTAAAACATAATTAGCTGTGTTAACAGCCTCGGCCCAATAGTGTTTAGCTAATCCATTTTCAATAAGCATTGTCCTAGCCATTTCTTCTAAGGTTCGATTTTTCCTTTCAACCACACCGTTTTGTTGGGGTGTCCTAGAAGCTGAAAAATTATGGGTTATTCCATATTTTTCACAAAAGGAGTCAAAGCCTAGTTGATCAAACTCTCTCCCATGGTCACTTCTAATAGAGACTATTGGAAGGTTCAGTTGAGTCTGCATCTCTTTATAACGTCTTGAGAATGGTTTCAAGGCTTCACTTTTATCCTTCAAAAAATCAAGCCATGTAAATCTAGAATAATCATCAACGGTAACTAAGATGTAAGATTTACCTCTTATGCTCCGTACACACATTGGTCCACATAAATCAATATGTAAGAGTTCACATGGTCTTGATGTACTTACCATTTTCTTCGGTTTGAATGAACTTCTTACTTGTTTACCTTTAATGCATGCGTCACAAATAGGACTTTGTTTATAGTCAAGAGCTGGAAGTCCCTTAACTAGATCTTTACTTACCAACTTCTCATGGTGTGAGTATTGATGTGACCAAGACGTCTATACCATAGTTTTGGATTATCTGTAATAGCTTTCAAGCACTTGAAATTCAGAGCTGCAATTTCGTTAGTATGCAAGGCATAAACATTATCATTTCTAAGGGCAGTAATGAAAGTATCTCTGGTATTAGGATTTTTAACAACACATTTTTCTTTATCAAATATTACTTCATTACCTTTATCACATAGTTGAGACACACTTAGCAAATAAAATTTTAGACCTTCAACTAAATAAACATTGTCAATAGTTTTAGAAGGATTCTTACCAACTTTACCAATACCTAAAACTTTGCATTTACCTTTATCTCCTAGGGTGATTGAGCCATTGCATTTTTCCTTAATTTCAGAAAATAAAGAGATTTTACCACTCATATGCCTCGAGCATCCACTATCTAGAATCCACTTTTGTTTATCCTACAAAACAAAAAAAAATAACATTTCTCAACCTTACTTGGCTATCCATGTGACAAATTTGGAACCATATTCGGGATAGACCATGTTAGGTGGTCTTGTCCCTTTAGAAAGCCATATTTGCTTTATCTGTCCACGCAATTCAAGAGGAAAGGAATTCTTGATAATATAATTTTTCTTACGTCTATATGGACATGCAAGTCTAATATGTCCTTCTTTGCAACAAAAGGTGCAAATAGGTGTACGTTTATATTTATATGCACTTTTCACAAATGTGGTCTTACTCTTATAGTTATGTGTAACATTATTATAACCAATACCACGTTTATCACTAGATTATTTTTGACATGTAAGCATTTTAGTGAATTTATTTTCGGATTCATTTTGTTTGGTTAATGCTTGTAGATTTTTCTCAGACTCATGTTTCAAGGTTTTGAGCCTGGCTTCAAGGTCATTGTTCTCATTTTTAAGGTCAATAAGCTATTTAGTCTGGCTGAGATTCTGTTCTTTCAAGATCTTGACAGTCTTTTCAAGTTTAATTGTTTCAGCCTTTAGCGATTTATTTTTATTTAAGATTTCTTCACAACCTTTAGCATAATGACGTATTCTATCCTCTAAGATGTCTTTCTCATCTCTTAAAATCTTTTCAATTTGAAACATATTAAGGAGAGTTGTAACTAATTCATCTTTTGAACAGGTGTTAAGAAAATCACGTACCTCTTTATGGTTTTGATCTATGTCATCTTTGTTATCATTGTTAGCCATAAGACATACATGAGCTTGTCCATCTTCACTTTCAAATTCGGATGATCCTTCGGAATCACTCCAAGTTGCAACCATCGCTTGTTTCTTCTTTTTCTTTTTGTAGGATTCCCTTTTCTTCTTAGGACAGTCCTTTACAATATGTTCTGTAGATCCACACTCAAAACAAGAAAGTTTGTTAGTCTTAAAGTTTGAATTAGAGTTAGAAGACTTACCTTTATTTCTGAATTTAATTTCTTAAATCTTTTTCGCATCTTCATAATTCCGTCAAGACCTTTGGTAATCAATGGAAATGGATCTTCTTCATCATCGCTTTCTTCGTCATCACTTGAAGATTCATGACGTTTCTTAGCTTTTAAAGCAAGATTTTTCATGGACGGTATTACATCATTTTCTCCATCATCATGTAGGGTAAGTTCATGAGTTGTGAGTTTTCCAAGGAGATCGTCAAGTGATAGAACTCTCAAGTCTTGAGCTTCCTCAATAGCGGTGACTTTTGGACCCCATTTGGATCTTAAAAGACACCTCAAGACCTTCTGAACTTTTTCTGCATTAGTAAAAGTTTTGCCAAGAGAATTCAAACTGTTAGTAATTAAAGTAAAACGAGTAAACATTTCATTTATATTCTCATCCTTTTTCATCTTAAACATTTCGTATTGATGCATAAGGATGTTGATCTTTGTTTCCTTCACTTGACTTGTTCCTTCGTATGTCACAACCAACTTGTCCGATATTTCTTTAGCATTTGTACATGAAGAAACTCGATTAAACTCAGTACCATTTAAAGCACAACATAATTGATTCATTGCCCTATAGTTTTTGGAAACCCATTCTAAATCAGTTTGTGAATATTCGGATTCAGACTTTAGTACATCATTTCCTTGAGCGTCCTTATCTTCAAGACTTTGAAACGTATTTCAAGACTTATAAAATCAACTTTAAGATAAACTTAAGTTCTTTAAACATATTCCAATATCTTCGAACTTTAATATATATATTACTTATCAAATGTATATCATTCAATGTAATTACTTAATTTATTTGTTTAATCAATATGTGTTTTGAATTATCATCATTCAAGAGAATTGAGTCTTCAAATTCTCCTTATCATTATTTAAGAGAGTTGAGTCTTCAGAGGCCTAAACCCACGTCGAAGTATGTGCTCCCTAAGGATATCAACACTATCTACCTTTGATACTTTGTCACACTTGACACATGGGCAATAAAAACCAACTCGCCCCGTCCTAACTTGATGTTCAACGGCAATACTACAAAATTCTAATACGCTGTCAATAAATTCTGACGATTCAATGCTTCCATACATCCAAGAACGAGCTTTTGTCATCCTAAGTGTGGTTAATTAATTCAAAACAAAATTAATACACATTACATACATAAGTATATATAGTTACATACCCTAGTTAACCCAAATTTACCCTATTTAACCCTATTTAACCTTCATATTATTTAAATTATTCAAATTATGTGTATTTTAATTAATTAACAAACTACATACATAATAAGTAAACTATTGTAGTTATTCATACATAAGTAAACTACTCACATAATTAAACTACATATATAATTAATTAAACTACATACATATACATAAGTAAACTACATACATAATTAATTAACAAACTACATGCAAAAGTAAACAAAATACACATATCAAAATAATTAACAAACTAAATATAACAACTTGAAAAGAATGTAAAACTTATAAATTAAACAACTTAAAGAACTTAAATTAAGAACTTGAAGAACTTTAAAAAATGTAAAACCTAAAAAATAATCAACAAACTATTATAACATCAAATATATAAACAGATAAACATATCAAACAAAATCAAAATAAAAATTATACCTTGAATTTTCGTGGATTTTGGGTTATGTAACCTATACAATGCAAAACAAAATCAAAATTAGTATAAAAAAATAAGCCCTAAAACACGATGAAGCTAGAAAAAATAAGCTTTAAAAGATTATACCTTGAAGAAGAACAAGAACTAAGCCCAAATTTCGTGGGTTTGAGAACTTGAAGAAGACAACAATGGGAGATTTTTCGTGGGTTTTTCATATGCGAATGTATGAAGACAACAAGAACAAGAACGAAGAATGAAGAAGATGTTCAAGAATGTATGCGAAGAATGATGAAGAAGCACCAAATACAATGAACAATGATGAGGAACGAAGACTAATGCGTATACAATGAAGCAAAGGGTTTTTCGTGGGTTTAGGAGAACGAATACAACAGTACCTAATAAGCTAATCCGTATTCACGAAGACTATAGAGGCGCGTAATTTAAAAAAATATAAAATAAAACACACTTATTTGCTGTGGGCATAAAGAAACCGCAGCATATACTAATTTAGTTGCTGCGGGCTACCATGAACCGGAGCATTAAACTTGTTATTTGCTGCGGGCTAACTTGAACAACAGCATTTGATCTTGTTTTTTTCTTGCCTAATTATTTTATGCTATTTAATGTTGCGTTTGCTAAAAACCGCAGCAAATGTAACGCAACAAATACGTTTTTTTCCACTAGTATTTCTTATCTTCTTTTTAAGTTTTTCAAGGTCTAACTTTCTATCTTTCTTAATACTATGCTAATACTCAATCTTTCCACTTGTCCAAATTATCTTAAACAATTTTCTTTCATCTTTTCCTTAATATTTGCAACTCTCAAACTATTTCTTATATCTTCTAATTATAAATAATAGAAAAATAAATAGATTAATGAAAGTCATATGAACATATCACAAATGAAAAAGATAAGAATTTAAACAAGATTATAAAAACAAGACGGTCATGAGTAAGTTAGCTAATGAAAAAATTAGGCAGTTAGTTTAATGAGATTAGGATAAAACCTTATGTAGAAAAGTTATGACGTACAAGGCCTCAAAAGAAGGGGTTTTTGCACAAGATGAGGTCCTAAGCAATTCCCCATTGTACTTCCCCTATTAAGCACTCTCTGTTGTAAAGTTAAAGAAAAAAATGTTTCTTTTTCTCTAAATTTACTATAGCTCAATTATAATTTTTAATAATTTAATGGTAGGTTAAAGAATTTTCACTAAATAAACATCAAAAATTAATTCTTCCTATAAGTAAGAATCAAATTATATCATAAGTGTAAAAAGAAAAAAGTTTAATTACTATGCTAACCTAATATTTTTTAATTAAAAAATTAAAGAATATTATGCAGTTATTGTATTCAACAAGAGTCAAGATAGTGAAAATATTATTATACTTCCACGATATTTTTAGCCGCCTATCCAATGGAAAATGAGAAAGAAAACGACAATATAAAGATTGAAAAGAATATTATGGTAGTAATGGACAAAACACCGTCATGTCCAGGGGCGGACCCAAGATTTTAGGAATGGAGTTGCACAATATTTAACATATGTATTTTAATTTCAATTTAACCAATGTTTAATTTTTGCATTACTCGATAAAGCATAAGATATAATAATGCATATCAAACGCAAAAAATAAATAAAACTCCACTAACATATTAGCCGTCACAGTATCTCAAAATAAAGAAAACATCTTATCTCTAACAAAATTGTGAATTTAATTGTGTTATCAACTAACCCGCAAAATAGTGAACTTATTTAATTTGTGTTATAAATTTACAATCATTATTATCAAGTATTAAATAATCAATAAATAAAAAATTACACATGCACACATGCACGCTAAAAACAAATTTAGAATCATAAAATTCCATAAGTAGTTAATAGCATAAAAGAATTAATCAATGATCTTTTTAAAAGTACAATTTAGGGAATGACGGTGAATAAGGGTTCAAAAATTAATTGTTGTTAATTATTGTAAGGGCCATGTAAATTACAAAAGAAATTGCATTTGGCTCAGCGGTAAGCAACGAATATTGTTAATAGCATTTTAATGGGGTGTCTGGGCAACTCCAGGTATCAATGTGGGTCCGCTCCTGCCTCATGAAAAGGAAAAACTTGATAAACATTACATCACTGTGTCTATTTTTAGTGCAAAACCAACGTCAAAAATTTAGGATTAGTTTGTTTATATAAAGTATATTTTCTTTCATTTTTTAAAGAAATTTTCATATGTCATCTTGAAGGGTTTCATTTCTTATTTTATAAAGAATTTTTCTATTTATATTACAAAATTTAGATGAAAATAACTTTATTTATCCTCATTTTAATATTTTAATACTTATGGTTCCTATATATGTTCCAATAAATATATTTTTTTTCCTTGTGGTTCTCATATGTTTTCCAATAACTTCATAAGAAAAATTTTTTATTTGTTGTGATTTATAATATTTTTTCACTAACTTTCTTTTAATATTTTTTTAATGTTTATGGACCACACTTCTCATTTATCAAATTTATTATTTAATAAAATAATGTATTCATTATATAAAAATTTCTATTATTCTTACTCCAGTGAATATTCTTTATGAAAACTTTATTAAGAAAATTACGAGTGAAAAATTGGGCCTCTTTTAAACTATGGTATAAAAAAGATTTAAAAAAATTGATAAAGTTACTAGAATATTGAAAATTAAATTGGAAAGAAGGAGATAGCAAAGAGAGATACAGTTTACACAAGTCGATTTTTAATTGCTTCTTCCATGTTTTCTTAGGTCTATTCCGACTTTTCTTACCCTCTACAAGAGGCTTTCCACCATTCTTACAGATGCATTAACTGTAATTTTTTTCACATGTTCAAATTACCGCAATCTATTTTCACGCAATTTCACCGATAATGGTGCAATCCCTAATAACGTAAATTCTACTTCTATGGTAAGAAGTCTGTTAATTGTAAACTAAATTCTTACATAAAGATAATAAATACAAACAAGTGCAGAAAATCACGATAAACAAGTGGAGATTACTCGCTCTCTTCTTACCTTTCGAATTCTCATAAGATTTAGCATTCACAAATTGAATGAATTCCTCCTAAATTCAAAAGTAAAAAAAAGTTTAAAAAAGCATTTCTTGTTTCACAAATTTTCAATAAACAAGAAAGCAATGTGATCCATGGATAAAATATTGGTAGATTTGAAAAATAGAATAGTTAGACCCAAAAAGAAAAAGAACCTTTTATCTCAAATTTCAAAAAAAAGAAGTGATATATTAATTAATTAACTAGTGATTAACAGATAATAAGCCACTACTTTGTTTTAGAATCTTAGTTTCTTAATTCTTAGTGCATTTTGCATGTGCATGCTGCTTTGTAGCAAGATTACATATTAAACATGATTTAGAATTGTTAGTTATTTGTTTTTGATTTCAATGTGTCATAATAAAATAGCTCATATTCTTATCTATTGCTTTTGGATTACTATTTATGAATCACTTTTAATTTGTATTTTATTCTTAATACATACATTAAACTACAGTTAAATGAGATTCTTTTATTCGTCTCAACATAAGATTTATCAATATCTTTATTTTTTATAATTTTTAGTTATACACAATTATTGCTATTAAGTATTGAATTAATGCATCGATAAATGTACAAAAAGTAAATGGGACATTTGACATAAAACAGAGGGAGTATAACAATAAGACTTCATACATTCTATTTTCCAACTATTGTTCCCTACTTGTTCTAGATTAGGATAGTTTCGTTCAATACAACAAATCATTTACAAAATAGGGATGGCAAGGTCGGATTTTGGCTTGGCTTGTCCACCCTCCGACTTTGCTCCAGATAAAATTCGAATTATGTTTTTCACTCCACCTCCACTCGGAATCGAGTTATGCATACTCAAACGTTGCTCCGACTCAAACTCTCGGTCCGTTCGAATGATTAACAAGTTTTATATTTATCAATATTATACTAATAATTTAAAAGCATAAAAAACTAATAGAGTAGCCTTTCAAATACGACTTAACAAAGAAAATGTGTTCTTTAATTTCTCGAATCACAATTCCAATCGTTAGAATCGTAGAATATTAACTAGAATCACACGATTCCACTGATTCTAAAAATACTCCACAAAATTACTAAATTGGACCTTAGCCCACCCAATTAACTATATTCCTACGAAAATATCAAATAAATAAGCAATTTTCATTAAAATAAAAAAGCAAAAATCAAGCTTTGGATAAACTTATTTCTAAAACTAAACGTCTGGGCCATTTCAAGTGAAAACGTTGTTAGGACCTACGCTTTTGGGTCGAAATGGGCTGCCAATGAAAAATGCTGCAGCAGGCAGCAATTTAGCTTATTCATAAAAGAAAATTTGAAAAAAAATAAGATAATTTAACAACTTTATTCAAAAAACAAGCTTCGTTAAAACTTTATTCCCAAAATAAGCGTCCTAGCCTCCGAAGCTAGGCTTAGTGTATACTCGCACTTACTAACAGCGAGTATAATGAAATGCTCAAAATTTTAGTTAAAGTTTATTTCGCTGTTACTAACAGCGACCTATTGTTTGACTGGTCAACTGGTCAAGTCGCTGTTAGTAACAGCAATCTAATACGTTTCTAAATTCAGCAGCCTTCTTCCTCCTTCCTCATTTCACCCGATTTTGTCTCAGCAAAACAACCCACGAAATCTCCCTCTACTTTCCACCATTAAAATCAACTTCAATCCTTCAATTAATCTCATCAAATTTCAAGTTTCCACTACTAATTTGTTCTGTCATCTTCCTACATTCACTTAAGGTACTATTTTTTTGTGTTTTTTTCATTTTTCGAAAATTAGGGTTCGCAAATTCCTCATCGACTTTCACATAAATGCAGGTTCATAAACTTGCAATTTACTACTTCTTGTTGATCTACAGCTTATTAAGGTACGTTTTTATTATAAATTTTTTATTTGTTGTTGATTTTAAAATGTATGTCATTCATAGTGGTCATTTACACTTAAACTCTATGAATATGTCGAATGTACTTGTTATTTGCCATGATCTTCATAATGAGGTTGTTTGTTCATGAATTTAATGTAGAAGATGTTTGAGTTTAATGTAGAGAATGTTTGAATGCAAACCCTAAATTTGAGTTTAATTTAGAGAATGTTTGAATGTAAAACCTAAATTTAATCAATGTTGTTATATATGTATATATTTATAAACTTGATGGTGATGTTGATTTTGTACGTATTGTTGTAGAAATGGCTTCATTTCGTGTGACTGTTGTATGTTTTTAGAATGGTTCAATTCAATCGAGTAGTAGTAATGTTAAGTATGTTGGGGGAAGACGTAAACTGTTTGCATGCAACTCAAACATGGACTTGAATGAATTTAAACATTTTATATGCTCTAAGATTGGCATTGACACTACAAGAAGTACTGTTAATGTTGTAGAAACAAATGCATTTTTAAATGTAACTTCTTCTGCTCCTTCTCATACGCCCTTCCCTACCCAAGAAACCCAAAATCCCATTATGCCATCTTCCTCTTCTTCTTCTAATTACAGTAACTAAATTATTGTTGAATTACAGTAGAGATGGATCCAATAACTCCAGGCCCTCGAGACCCTAGTGTGCTGACGATGCAGGCGGATCACAGGAACAATGTACTATGGGATGTCCAGGTTAGTCAACTTAGTATTTTGAATGTACATGCCTTTATACTTTAACTTTATGCTAATATAATCTTTGCATTTAGGTGTCGGACGTAGAGACCATAAACACCTGGCATTCCGACTCTGCTCCGTGGGAGATTTACGCATGGATCATCCCCTACCTTCAGCGAGCGAGGTTGTACGACTTCTACCTCATCGCTTATGGGAGAGTCGATCGGGCGCTAGTCACGGCTTTTGTAACACCCCTGAATTTCCGACCCCTTAACGAAACCAAAACCGTAAAGGATGGGAGGAAATTTGGGTGTTACATAAAAGAAAAGGAAAAGAATTTAGATAAACGTTAAATATTAACTTTAAAAAGGTGAGTGGAAATTTTGGCAGCATCTGCCTCAAAACTGTGCGCCTTTGTAGAAAAACAAAAGTTAATTTAGAAACTAATAAAGTAAAGGTACCAACGGCCTATCAAAGCTATGTCACGGCAGAATAATTCGTCGCCGGCTTCTCAAATCAACATGCCAAGCATGGATTGTGGTTCCAGTGTCGACGTTTGCGTTTTAAAAAGACCTAACTCCTTAAAACCATACAGAGTTATAAACTACGCAGCGGAAATACAAATATGCGAGGGAGGACGCAAGGCCTCATAACAAAACATATACAACCAAGGTTTACAAAAGATAACAAAAACTACAAAATCGAAAGGTAGCGGTATGACACAGGGTATACTTCGCTCTCATCACTCTTCCCAAATGTAATGCAATGCAAAAGAAGCTCCAGTACCTGCTACGCTTGTCTATGATCCCCCTGCTGCTCGACATTAGACCAAAGGCCAATGTTTCATAGCAGGACAATCATAGAAAGTCATCAACAAACAAACATAAACACAAACACGTACACGTTAGTAACTAGCATCAAATATAATAAGGCCAACTACTAGATAGCATTATATCATAAAACAACATAAGATGATTTCATAAAACGCAAGCATAGATAGTAACCGTTTATCGGCCACTTATACTTCTTAATGTCATTACGTGCTTTCCAACCCGAACCATGTGCTCTTGGGTAGAATGCAGGTCTTCACGCTCCTCTTTTCAAACATAAACTCTTGCAAAACACGCATAGTTTAACTCGACCAAGGCATTAACAGAATACCTAACACATGACCTTATAGAGCTTGTCTATCTTAAGGTAAGTGTGATCATAGTCCGTAATACCCTTGAGGTAACTTAACTTAGGCACACTTCTCACTAGCATAAACTATTCTATCAATAAGTAGATGTTCTATCAATGAGTAATTATTCTATCAAAGAGTAAACGTTCTATCAACGCGTAAGCTTTCTACCAAAGAATGAACCTTCTATCATTAAATACTTTTCGATCAAAGAATAAACTTTCTATCACTGAATAGTTTTCTATCAGTGGATCTTTTCTCTACTTCCTGGCATAGTGAGCTCATGGCAAAGTATGAGCTCATGCCCCCTCCAGCTAACCCTCTCGGGTCCTACCTTCGGGAAAAACTAACACACTGGGGTACTAAACCAGTGAAGAGGCCACCATATTGGGGTTTGCAAGGCCCGCATGGTAACACCTCGGTCAAGGGGCGTTATCGGCCACCCGGTGCCCAATGAACCAAGCATGCTCATACCCCCCTTACGGTGGTCCCGTCAAACCACACCTAGGGGACTACTAAAACAACCGGACATAATCCAGTTGAGTCACGCCAGCTAATCATAATCTAGTACCTTATCAGATGGGAATAACTTCCACTCTCAACTATTAATGAGCGCCCTGGGATAGCAGCGCGCCAAAACCCACTGAGCCACTCAATAGAATATGAAATTCACCTATAACGGAGTCATTCTAACTCCAATTAAGGCATAATCTAATTCTTAAATAAATAAGGGGGTGGTTCCCGCCTTCTATTAACACTCTCATTCTCTAAACTATTCTAAGCGCAAGGATTTTATAGTCGATAGCTCTTTATATAAAGTGTATTCACTAGTACTTAATAGTTTCGATACAATGCATACTATCAAAATAAATAATAATGTCTTAAAGAAAATTGCATATAAGGGTTATTACTGCGTGTACGTACCTGTAAGCGTTACTGCACGATCAAAAGTCACAAAATCACCCCAACTAAGGCGCTACTTTCCTCTTACGAAATGGGCACCTATATAAGTTATGAGTAGAACTAATAAGTTCCCTTAACTACTTTGACATACCAAACTAAATATCCAAGTAACCGCCATCACCCATTCAACATGAGTTTCCGATCACTCTAGCACGCACACAACTCATTCAATACAAGTCAAAATCATCAGCTCAAGCAACATAAGTCTTTCCATCAATTTAAAGTAAAAGTATGTGTGAATCGTTTCTTTACATTAACTAATTTTGAGCATATCGGCTCGCGTTACCCAAAATAACTAATCACAACTAAATCTTACAATTTTAATATAACATAATATAACGATAAGGCAAATCTTAGAGTTATCGTATCGGGATATCATTTGTTACATTCTCCAAAGCTATTAAGAAATATAGTCAAAACAAGACGACAAATTACTTTAGCAACAATCAACGATAAGTTGACATTATGCTCTTGGCTTACTAATATCATGTATCTATAACTTCAATAACAACCTAATAAGGGTATTTATAATTCACAACAATCAAACCACAACGATTAGTAACTATTATTCCCAATTTAATCAATCAAAATCACTTTCATAGTCAACCGAAATCATCACCATTACTAATTATCACAACAATAACCAATCGACTAGGTATTAAAACAACTTTTAAGGTTATTTAGTCAATCATCACACCACCAAAATATAGTATAAACACCCATTACTAGTGATTTCATCTCTAAATTCAAACCCTAGTCCTTTCATGTTCAAAGATGACACTTTGAACCATTATTCATAGTAAGAATCAATAAAACTAATACACCACCAAAATGTAACATGAAAGCCCACACCATTTCTAATTTCAAGGATAACACCTTTAATAATTACTCATAGTAAGATTCAAAGAAACTAACACATAACCGACATACAACTCATAATTTCTAATCATACTTCAAACCCTAAGTCATAAATATGTTCCATTCATCAATCACACTCTTACCCACAAAGATTCAATGAAAAATAACACAAAAATCAGCATTAGACTCTAAACTTTATAAACTTTTAATTGAAAATAAGAAGAATCAAATGGGAGAAGAGGAGATGGCTTACAAAGATCAAACTAGTAAAAAAAAATAAAATGGTGAAGAGGTGGATGAAGGTTGCGGTAGTTGAAGGGTCCAAACGCAGCCTAGCTGCTGACCACGGGCTGCACGACGCAGCCTAGCTGGTGGTGAGAAGCGGCGCTGCTGCTACCGTGAGGAGTGAAGGAGAAGGGAAGGCGCTGCTTGGTGGTGCTTCTGTGGGAGGCTACCCGCTGTTGTACCTGGGGTGGCGGCTGCTCAGTAGCGAGGGAGAGGGGATAGAAAAGAGAAGAAGGAGAGAAGGAGGAGAAGAGAGAAAATGACGGCTACCTTGAGCATTTAGGGTTTTCACGGGTTTTATACTCGTTATTGCTATTATCATTATTATTATTATTATTATTATTATTATTATTATTATTATTATTATTATTATTATTATTATTATTATTATTATTATTATTATTATTATTATTATTATGTTTATTATTATTCTTACGTTTATTTATTTATTTACTTTTATCTCGATTTATTTTCTTGCGAGACCTAACTAAGAGGCTCACCTTTGTGTACTCACATGTATAAATAAAATAATAATTTTGATCCGAACCTCTTTATTTTAGAGGTCGCAATCGTATTTTTAATATAATTATATGTTAATATTTAAATTCGTATATGAAAGGAATTTATTAAACTACTTCTAAATTGATTTAATATAATTATAAAATCCCTAAAATTCATTGAAACATTAATTAATGACGTCAGAAAATCTCAGGGTGTTACAGCTTTAGTCGAGCGATGGCGCCAAGAGACACATACCTTTCACCTACCTCTAGGTGAGGCTACTATCACTTTACTTGACGTAGCTATGCTTACACGGCTTCCCATTGAGGGACATGTCGTCTGCACCATTGGACGCCATATCGAAAGTTGGCAAGATAAAGTCCATAGGTTATTAGGAGTCCGACCTCTGAGGCATAAGCTGCATTGCCTCAGCACTCAGGGATCTTGTCAGGGGCGTAGAGAGCCTGTGTACCTTTGATATGCTTCGACATAGTCGAAGTGCATCTCCTTCAGCGCGTACTGCGCCAATTTGGGATGATACAGGCCATCTTGCCGCCTTGTGACACAGTGGCGGATCTCCATCACAGCTCATGCAAGGGTCGGGAGCCCAAGAACTGTTTGGAGATCAACTGGCGCCATATAGCTCGTTGGGATCACAAGCTGGAGCTGCTGGTCCAAGTTGCGCCAATCGAGGCTGTAGGCGCACCTACTTCGGCGGATTACATGCTGTGGTTCCTCTCCATCACTCGTCGATGGATGACACCACAAGGTATCATCGCAGTAGCCTAGTACGCTCTCGTAGCACCAACGATGACACACTTTGTTAGTATTCTTCAACATTGATTATTATCCATAGAACTTACATGTTATACATTTCATTAATACTTCAGTCTTAATGCAGGCACAGGGCATTGCATCTGTCATCAGCTCCACCCAAGAGGAGCCTGTACGGGAGATTGCCCAAGGCATACTCCTAAGGACACAGTTTCAGCACTTCATTCCAAAATTCGTTGTGCCCGACACCACTATGGACGAGTAGGGGTCATCTCCTCATCATGCCAACGTTCATCTTGAGGAGGTAGACTTAACGTGCTCCGATTATGGTGCCTGGTGTAACATTTGGGAAATTAGTAATATTCAGAATTGGGAACTTGAAACAAATATTAAGATTAGAATTTTATTGGGTCAAACCTAGAAGGAATGAGAAGTGGTATTGGACTTAGGGATACCCAACATAATAATTCTTTTATTATCCCTTGATATTTTATTTTATTTATCCCCTAAAAATCAGTTATCTGTCCAGTACATGTATTACTCAACACCATCTTCTTCAATACTACTTTTCAAAGCCCAATTTCATGAGTTTTAAGAACTAAAACAACAATGGCTTCCTTCTTAAGCCATTCGAAACCTTTCCCCTCTCATTCCTATCCTTCTTTGTCTTCAATTTTCGAAGGAAAGCAAAGCCCTAATCCATCTTCTTCATTTGATTTTCGAAGCAACAAAGCCCTAATCCATCTGATATCTGCCTCTGATTTTCGAAGAAACAAGATTCTTCTTTCTCTTCCTCTGATTTTCGATAGAATGAAACAAGTATAGTCCTTTTTGAGTTCTTTTCCTCTTTATGTTTCTATGTAGCATCAATTATATTAATTCTTTAAATTCATTTTCGTTTTCTTCTTTTCAAGTTTTTGAAATTTCGAGCCCTTGGTCTTCAAATTCTGCCAAAAATAAGGGAAAGCCAAAATCAATTTATGTTGCCTCTGAATTCTGCCAAAAATGATGAAATCGAATTCTATTTTGCTTCTGTTTTAATTGTGCACCAAATCTTTATTTTGCTTCTGATTCTTGCCGTAAACAAGGTCCATTTCTTTCCTCCTTTTCTTTTTTATATTATTTGTTTTTATTGTTATTCTGTTTTTCTTCTTTGTTGTTGGGATAACACTATGAAATTAATAACTAATTCTTGTGAATTTTATTTCATTATGATACCTAATATTAGTGCTCATCAAGATCTTTTAGTCTCATGGAAGGATGTGATCTCAAGAATTAGTGTGGGTATGCTTGTTCATATTAGAGTAGATGGAATTTTTTTTATGTTTAATATTGAATTGGTGGACTTATAGTTTGTAGGGTAGAATACTTATCTCTGTGGTTGATTAGATGTGCATATTGGAGGAAAATGATTGTAGATAAATAACATTAGATAGCTTAGTTGAGAAATAATTAAAAGTGATTAAAGAAGGGATAATTGGTATTCTTGATTGAATTATGTGATTCTTGGAAGTATTGTTAATGGTGAGTTAAATGTTTGTTTTACTTGTGATTGGAAATACAAAGGAAAATCATGGAGGTTGTTAATCTTGAAGAGAAATTGACAATTATAGGTCATGGTTATAAAATCTTGATGGAAAATCGGGAGATTAGAATAAAACATGTGAGATTTAAATGATTCGAAATATTAGAATAAAGTCTTGGTTACGCTACGATCTTAGGAGGAGATGTAATAAAGTTATATGTTGGTATTAAGTATCGAACGCCTTTTGGTGATTATGTGTATTGTTATGCTACAGGAGACGATTTCTCGGCGGAACCATTCTAGCTGATATCTGCAAATCGAACCCAACTCTTTGAAGCATCATCTTTGGTGAGTAGTAGTAGTCCCTTAAAGGGTCTGATCAGACTACATTTCTTGAAAATAAAATTTTTACTAAAGCACTTTTGAAATTGAAAATTGTTGAAACAAATGTTGTTGTGACTGCTTATGTTGATATTATGAAATGGTCAATGGATCGGGCTTGCGAGCTGGTCATTGACGGAGTTGAGGAACATTGTTCCCTGCTCCCTATTTTTGAAGCGAGTTGTCATTCAGATATTGACTAGCTTCACCCGAGAGCGACATAGCCTTAGAGCTATGGGGCACCTCTCATACTAGACTCCCTGTGCGCACATAGATCTAGGAAACTGATGTTGCTTTTAAATCTTTGTTTGGAAATTACTGTGTTTTGTAGTTTTGGATTGTTACTTCTCATTCAGTTTAATCTGACCATTTGTTGTTTCCAATTTTTAGTTTGTTTACAGATCCGAACCAGTCGGGAATGATGGATTAGCGGAGTTGATTAGAGTTTTCAAGGATGTTATAATGAGTTAAGCACGTTAGAGTTTTGTAGTTTTGTACTAAGCTTTGGTAATATATTAGTCTAGACTGTATTGGTTATGTTGGACTTTTATAGAGACTTTTATGATTACTTTATGTATTAGATATTTGGATTGAGAATTAGCTGATTCAGTTATGATTTAGAACTAAAGACTCTTTGCACAAGTTTTGGGATTGAGATTCGAGGTTGTTGGGAAGTAAACCCCGTGATAACCTTGTTTACTCAGTCAACGGTCAGTCGGGTTGTTACACCGGGTCCTCACAGGGTGCTGGATCATCACAGTATCAATTACCTCCCCTACCTGAGTGTCATGCGACGGCCTCTTACTATCGTAGGAGGCGTCGTAAACCGTCACGGTTAAACAGGGTACAGGAAGAGGATTAACATTAGTATATTGTTTGTATATATAGAACATTAGTGGCATTTTGTATATATTGAACATTTGTACATATTCAATATTTGTAACATTAGGACTTTTGTGTATAATTTGTAATATATATGTAGATGTGTATATTTTAATCGTATTATCACACGTTTATTATGAATGAAATGATAATAAGTACTCAAAATTTTCGGCGATGAATCATTCCGCCAAGAATGCAATATGAATTTAATCAAAAACAAACAGACAATCATATTCAAATAGGGAAAATGCTCTCAAAAATTCAACACAATTTCATTCATGTTCAACGAATCCATATCAAATTACATAGTTCATTCGTTAAGTTAAACCACCACTGTTAACTAATATTGCTTCTTCAACTTTCTCATAATTCTTTCAGTCTCTTCTTTCCTATGTTCCATATCATTTATTTGTCTCTTGAGATTCAATACCTCATCTTTAAGCTCTTGTTTTTCTTTTTCAAGCAATTTGGTACCCTTCGGAGCAACCCACCTAAAGTACATGCATCCGAATAATACTAACATAATACTTTATGTTACCTTCAAAATCGATTAACTAGAACAAAAATGATGGAGCTTAGATACAATGAAGTAGGGAGATGATGGAGTTATTTATAGAAGATAATAACAACGGCTATTTTCAACTTCATAGTGGCTATTTTTCAATTTAACAATGGTTAGTTTAAATCATACAAAAAGATCAACAAAAGTCAAACCAGGTCAAGGGATATGTCGCTGCTAACAGCGACATTATGTTTGACCAGTCAAATATTAGGTCGCTGTTATTAACAGCAACATATCTCTTGACTAAATTTTTGACCATTTCATTATACTCGCTGTTAGTAAGTGCGAATATACACCAAACCTAGATTCGGAGGCAAAGACGCTTATTTTGGGAATAAAGTTTGAACAAAGCTTGGTTTTTGAATAAAGTTGTTAAATTATCTTATTTTTTTCAAATATTCTTCATAAAACGCTTTGGGAGTAGCGTTTCTCCCACAATGAGTTTTATTTCCTTTTCTTCCTCATTTCCCCAATTTCCCATTTTAATTTGAGCCCTAATTTTTCGAATCTCCATCTTCCTCTCCTTCTAATCTCCTTCAATTCCTTCCCCATTGCAGTGTTTATTTGTTTAACTTCACTTTAGTCTTTATTATTAAATTTCGTGCCTAAAGGTATGTAATTTCAATACTTTTTTATGATTACATTTTAGGGTTTTAAAGGTTTTTTTTTTTATTAATGTGGGGTTATCTTTATTTGTTTGTTCAGGGATTAAATTCTTCATTCAATGCTTCACTTTTCAAATTAATTTCGAAATTTGACATATTTGAGGTAATTGTTTTGGTATTTGTATGAGGTTGTTCTTGATGTTTAATTTTATTTTATAAGGTTGTTCTTCATGCTATTTCATTTGATCATGTTGTTCTTAATGTTAAATTTCATTTTATTGAACAAATTGAATTGAATTGAATATACTTGATTAATTGAATTGAATTGAATTGAATTGAATATACTTGATTCAAGAATGATGTTGGTGTTGAACAATGAAGTGAGCAAATTAATTTATGGATGTTGTTTTCTTCATTAGTATGATTAATTTATGGATATTGTAATGAACGAATGTTTATGTTAATGTTGAACCACAGATGTTGATGTTGATGTTGAAATATCAAAAGTAAGGATATGTTAATGAATGAATGTTGATGTTGAGTTAAGTTGTGAAATGTGAATAAATTGAACAAACATGTTGGAGAATCTTGTTCCTCTAGATCCTTCTGTGTTAGCTTCACCACCTATCCATCGTTCACATTTCATATGGAACGGACAACTAGAGTCCGACGCATTGCTTCAGACTCGACACCACCCTTCGGTAGTAATGAGATGGCCCGTAGACGATAGGGTTTTGAGATACGTGCGCGAAGCGCATTTATATGGTATTCACCGAGTAGGTCAAATACCATTAGATCGAGGGATGATTACGACTTAAGTTGAGAGATGGAGACCTGAGAGCGGCCACTCCCTCTCAACTACATATCCTCTGGCGTGCCATTACATGTTAGGGTAAGTCATTTCTCTTTCAAGTTTTACATAATTAATATAATATTTAATGTAACTTAATTTTTAATTGAAATTGTTTTTTGTAGACGCAATACGTACTGAGCATTCGTGATGACATGCACTAACAACGACATGTGTGTCATGAATAGTCGAACGAAGTGGTCAGGAGGTGCGATAGTCTGATGGAAGGCCTTGGATATGAGAATCTACTTCAACCATTACTAGAGGATGATGTTCTTAGTTCATCCAGACAAGCAGATGCTCTGGAGACGTCAATCGATCATCAATCGCCATATACACTCAGTGTACACCCAACGACTCCTGGACCCTCTTAGGCCGAGTGTTCTTACGTATCTCCTATTCATTCTACTAATTTCAGGCTTCATCAACAATCAAATAGTGAGGGTACACCTCTAGTTACTGATGTGGAATTGTAATGGGACCGTTTTAGAGTGTATGAATTAGCTTAAGAACAAGCTTAAAAAGGAACAAAACAAGAGATCACCCACGCAACTTAGAAACTTATTCTAGATTGGATGGTTTCTTTGAGCAGCAAAAATTCACTAAGTATTTTAAACTCTCAAAGCTTTTACTCTCAAACACTAAGTAATAAGAATAAAAGGGGCGTGCAACACAAAGTAAGCACAAAGAAATTCACAAAGAAAATCAGAATTTTGTTTTCAATCTCACTTGCCAAAAGTGCATGGCAATGAGTTCCTTTTATACTAAAGATAATGCAAGTGTTACAAGCCTTCAAGGAACCTTTCAACTTCCCCCTTAAAAAATCAGAAAACAAAGCATTGCAGATTAAGCCTTTTTAATGTTAAGCATTAAGGCTAATAATGACCCCTTATTAATAGCTATTTAAACAGCAAATTAAGGCTAATTAAGCTACTTTGAACCGTCCATATTCTCCTAAAAAAAACTATTGCATTTCTCCTAAAAAAAACTCTCATTTAAGCATTAAAGCTAGAATTCAAGTTGCTGCTTGTATTCAACTTCCCATTTAAGGTAATTGTGCCTTATTTAACTTCCCATTTAAGGCAAGTAATAAAGGATTGCTTTGAAGAGAATCCCACGAAATTAGCAGCCATTTGCTTGACATTTGCGTGGCTAAGTAAAGCATGGACCGTAGCTTGTGTTGTAGGAACCATAACTTGATGATCTTGGACTTTGTGGACTGAATTCTCATCATTCTCCCCCTCTTCAAAGAAGTTTGCCCTCAAACTCTCATCTTCAAGGTATGGAGATAAATCACCCACATTGAAAGTTGCACTAACACCACCATAGTCACTTGGCAATTCAAGCTTGTAAGCACTTTCTCCAATCTTTTCAACCACACGAAATGGACCATCTGATCTAGGCATAAGCTTGTTCTTCCTAAGGTTAGGAAAACGTTCCTTGCGCAAATGTAACCACACCAAATCACCTTGAGCAAAAGTAGGTTGTTTCCTTCTTTTATTAGCTCTTTCCTTGTAAACGGTATTCATGGCTTCAATATTTTTCTTGACTTGAGCGCATGTTTCTTGAAAAGCTTCCCATCTTTTCTTTGAATCAACATGAACTAGATTTTTCTTGGGCAAAGGAATAAGATCAAGAGGAAGTAAAGGATTTACCACATAGACCACCTCAAAAGGAGCACGAGTAGTAGTAGAGGACGGTGATCTATTGTAGGCAAACTCGGCATGAGCCAACTTCACATCCCAATCCTTTTGCGTTCTACTCACTAGACCACTCAATAAGGATCCCAAAGTGCGATTTGTGACCTCTGTTTGACCATCCGTTTGTGGATGATAAGAAGTACTAAAAAGGAGTTTAGTACCTACCAACTTCCAAAGAGTCCTCCAAAAATGACTTAGGAACTTAGTGTCCCTATCCGAAACAATGGTCCTTGGCACTCCATGTAGGCGTAATATTTCTCGAAAGTACAAATCAGCAACTTTAGATGCACCATCCGTCTTGTGACAAGCAATGAAATGAGCCATTTTAGAAAAACGATCAACAACCACCATGATGCTATCTTTTCCTCTTTGAGTCCTAGGAAGACCCACAATAAAGTCCATACTTACCTCTTCCCAAGGAGCATTAGGAACGGGCAAGGGAGTGTAGAGACCCTTATGAAAGGTACTCTTGGACTTTTGACAAGTAGAACATCTTTCAACCACATGTGTTACATCCTTGATCATTCGTGGCCAATAGAAATGTTCTTGAAGTATCTCCATAATCTTATGAATTCCAAAATGACCCGCAATACCTCCTCCATGGACTTCACGCACCAATAACTCACATACTCCACTTTTAGGGATACATAACTTGTTTCCCTTGAATAAGAAACCATCATGAACCAAGTATCCTTTAGTGAGCTTAGAAAATTCAGTAGCAAAATCATCATCACTTTCATATAAGGCCTTTAGGTGTTCAAAGCCTAATATTTAAGTGTGAACCATAGCAAGTAAGTAACTCCTCCTTGACAACGCATCCGCCACCACATTCTTCTTCCCTTCCTTGTACTTCGAATTAAAAGTGAAGGATTGTAGGAACTCCACCCACTTTGCATGTCTATGGTTGAGCTTTTGTTGACTATGAATGAACTTCAAAGCTTCATCATCGGAATGTAGAACAAATAGCGTTGGCCTTAAGTAATGAGACCAATAATCCAAAGCTCTAACAATGGCATAGAATTCACGATCATAATTTGAATAATTCAACTTAGCTCCACTTAACTTTTCACTAAAATAACAAATGGGACGCCTTTCTTGAACAAGAACCGCACCAATGCCTACGCCACTTGCATCACATTCTACTTCAAACAACTTGTCAAAATCAGGTAATGCAAGTATTGGAGCGTTGCATAACTTGGTTTTGACGTCTTCAAAGGCTTTGTGGGCTGCTTCATTCCATTGAAATGCACCTTTCTTCAAGAGCTCCGTTAAAGGCGCCATAAGAGTGGAAAAGTTCTTGATGAAGACTCGGTAAAATGAAGCTAGTCCATGAAAACTTCTAACCTCATGAACATCTTTGGGTACCTTCCATGTTGAGATAGCTTTCACCTTTTCGGGATCAACCTGTACTCCTTCACTAGAAACAATGTAGCCTAGGAAAGAAATACTACTACACATGAAAGTACATTTTTCCATTTTTCCATACAATTTATGCTCTCTCAATGCCTCAAGTAAAACTCTCAAATGTATTAAATGCTCATTTCCAGTTTTACTATATACTAGAATATCATCTAAATATACAACAATGAATTTATTTAGAAAGGGACGCAATACCTCATTCATGAGTCTCATGAACGAACTAGGAGCATTGCAAAGTCCAAATGGCATGACAAGCCATTCATATAGACCTTGCTTTGTCTTGAAAGCAGTCTTCCATTCATCTCCTTCACGAATTCTCATTTGATGATAACCACTTCGCAAGTCAATTTTGCTAAAAACTATGGCTCCACTTAATTCATCAAGCATGTCTTGTAGCCTTGGCATGGGAAATCTGTATTTGATAGTTATGTTGTTGATGGCACGACTATCAATACACATCCTCCAAGTTCCTTCTTTCTTTGGCACCAAAAGGGCAGGCACCGCACATAGACTAAGGCTTTCACGCACATAGCCCTTTTCCATGAGTTCTTCAACTTGTCTTTGCAACTCCTTAGCTTGCTCGGGATTGCATCTATAGGCTGCCTTATTTGGTAATGAGGCTCCCGGTACCAAATCAATTGCATGTTCAATACCACGAAATGGAGGCAATCCTTTAGGCAAATCATCGGGAAACACATCTACAAATTCTTTAAGCAAGTTTATCAACAGAATAGAGTTAGTCACATGAGAAACATCATCAACAATGGGCTTTACAATAAGCAAAAACCCTCCTCCCTCTATCACGCATTCTTCCTCAAACTCCTTCCTAGACATAAGGAAGTTTGGTTTCTTTTCCACCATAGGTTCAACCTTAGGGGGCAAAGGTAACAACCTAATCTTCTTTCCTAATTTGGTAGTGACCGTATAAACATTAGAAACACCATCATGAATAGCTTTTCTATCAAATTGCCATGGTCTACCAAGCAAAATATGAAACGCACTCATAGGTACAACATCACACCAACGTTCATCATAAAAATTTCCTATAGTGAATGAAACTAGTGCTTGTTTCTTAACCTTTAAACCGGTGTCATTATCCAGCCAATTTAACTTGTAAGGTTTAGCATGATTTTTGTGTAGGTAATTTAAGCTTACTTACAAGTTCAGTTGAGGCCACATCCATACATGATCCTCCATCAACAATCACATCAAAAACCTTGTCTAGAACTTTGCATCTCGTATGAAAAAGGTTCTCTCGTTGTTGCATATCTTTGACAGGTTCGGAATGTAGAAGTCTTCTCATAACACCATATAATGGGGCGTCATTTTCTTCAGCACCATATTCCTCATATTCCTCCTCCTCTTCCTCTTCTTCGGAACCCCACTCTCTTTCTTGAATAGTAAGTGTATTCCGTTTAGGACATTCACTAGCAATATGTCCTCTTTCATGGCACTTGTAACAAGTTCTTTTGGATGCATCTTGCTTGAAATCTGGTTTTCCTCCATAAGTTTTCGAAGGGTTAGTAGGAACAGTTGATTTAGAAGGGCTAGGAAAAGAATCAACTTTTCCCGCAGAAGAGAACGCTCTAAAAGGGGGTCTTGGAGCATTCTTCGGTTTCTCCTCTTTGTTTTGTGCTTCAACCTTCCTAGCAGCCTTCACAACCTCATCATAAGTGGAATAAGGTAGAAGATCCACCTTATTAGAGATTGGTTTAGAAAGCCCCTTTGTGAAACGCGCAATTTTGAGTGGTTCCTTCTCTTGTATGTCACACACCAAGCTAAGCTTCTCAAAATCATGCACATATTCATCAATATTACGCTCAGCTTGATTTAGGCGAGTTAATTTGACATATTAATCCTGCACATATTCACGTGGGACCCAACGTTACTCCATTTTCTTCTTGAGTTTTTCCCAAGATGCAATCTTTTCTTTCCCTTCTCTCCTTCTCTTGGCTTTGAGGTTATCATACCAAAGCCCAGCAAGTTTTGTCAATTTAAGAGTAGCCATTTTACAACTCTTATCATCATTATACTTTTTATACTCAAAAATATTCTCTAATCTTCGTACCCAATCATAAAAAAACCTTCGGATCACTAGAACCATCAAATTCAGGAAGGTCTAGTTTGAAACTTCTATCTTCTTGATTGTTACGAAAATGGGACTCGCCCTGGGTGGGAGTGGAATTCTCTAATTCCTCTACCCTTCTACCCACTCTAAGCAACGTCTCTCCAATGGCATCCATTCTTGTTTCATGCCTCTTCATTCCATCGTACATTACATGAAGTTGATCCACGATTACTTTTAACATTTCGGCATTGGATTGATTATCACCCATGTTGCGTTTTAACGAGTGTAATCTCGTTCAACACGATTTGGCTCTGATACCAACTGATGTGAAAGTGTAATGGGACCGTTTTAGAGTGTATGAATTAGCTTAAGAACAAGCTTAACAAGGAACAAAACAAGAGAACACCCACGCAACTTATAAACTTATTCTAGATTGGATGGTTTCTTTGAGCAGCAAAAATTCACTAAGTATTTTAAACTCTCAAAGCTTTTACTCTCAAACACTAAGTAATAAGAATAAAAGGGGCGTGCAACCCAAAGTAAGCACAAAGAAATTCACAAAGAAAATCAGAATTTTGTTTTCAATCTCACTTGCCTAAAGTGCATGGCAATGAGTTCCTTTTATACTAAAAATAATGCAAGTGTTACAAGCCTTCAAGGAACCTTTCAACTTCCCCCTTACAAAATCAGAAAACAAAGCATTGCTAGAATTAAGCCTTTTTAATGTTAAGCATTAAGGCTAATAATGACCCCTTATTAATAGCTATTTAAACAGCAAATTAAGGCTAATTAAGCTACTTTGAACCGTCCATATTCTCCTAAAAAAACTATTGCATTTCTCTAAAAAAAAACTCCCATTTAAGCATTAAAGCTAGAATTCAAGTTGCTGCTTGTATTCAACTTCCCATTTAAGGCAATTGTGCCTTATTCAACTTCCCATTCAAGGCAAGTAATAAAGGATTGCTTTGAAGAGAATCCCACGAAATTAGCAGCCATTTGCTTGACATTTGCGTGGCTAAGTAAAGCATGGACCGTAGCTTGTGTTGTAGGAACCGTAACTTGATGATCTTGGACTTTGTGGACTGAATTCTCATCAGTACACCTCTAGTTTATCCTAGTCTAGCCACTATTTATGATGGTGATACACCCACTGTTGATTATATATATATATATATATATATATATATATATATATATATATATATATATATATATATATATATATATATATATATATATATATATATATATATATATATATATATATATATATATATATATATATATATATATATATATATATATATATATATATATATATATATATATATATATATGTATATATATATATATATATATGTATATATATATATATGTATATATATATATATATGTATGTATATATATATATATATGTATATATATATATATATATGTATATATATATATATATATATATATATATATATATATATATATATATATATATATATATATATATATACATATATATATACATATATATATATATATATATATATATATATATATATATATATATATATGTATATACATATATATATATATACATATATATATATATATATATATACATATATATGTATATATACATATATATGTATATATACATATATATGTATATATATATATATATGTATATATATATATATATATGTATATATATATATATATGTATATATAAATATATATATATGTATATATATATATATATGTATATATATATATATATATATATATGTATATATATATATATATGTATATATATATATATATGTATATATATATATATATATATATATATATATATATATTGCATTATATAACTTTACGCTTCTAGACCATTGTATATATTTGTATATTTAATGCTATATAATTTGTTTATGTTGGGCGCTTGAATGAGACGTTTGAGGAAATTTGGTACATCAATTTTATTTTAATACAGGTACGTATTTATAGGTGTTGTAGAGAAAAAACAAAAAAATTATAACCCCAACAGGACAAAACGTTGGAGGTTGCAGCATTTTCTTAAGTAAATGATATTAAGCTGTATTGAAAACAAAAAAAATATAAGAAAGAATGAAAACGCTGGCCTAAGCAGCAATTTTCATAAACAACCCATTTGGGCCTAAAAATGTTGGTCTTAACAGTGATTTTATTATATTAGATTTGAAGGCTTAGTTTTGGAAATAAGTTTATCCGAAGCTTGATTTTTTGATTTTTTTGTTGAAGAACTCTTATTCATTTTAAATTTTCTATTCCTATACCCGAATTTCTACGTTTTTGCTTTCTAATGCTTGAATTCAGACTAAATATGACTATTTTATAAATAACACGAGTGAAAGTTTGAATAGAAGAGGTAGTTTTTTTTAGAATGTGTTGTAACGGTTATTCAAAAATGGTATGATTCTGCACTAACCTTTGATTTACCTCACCAAAGCGAAAATAAGTTGGTAAAATAAATTAGCTTTATATAGTAATGATTTTGCCTTATTCTGCTATCTCTTGGTACGATTGTTTGTTGCAAATTGCAATAGGTTAATAGTTGTTAGTTGTTAATAGCAAATTCAAACCAAAAAGTAGTTACGTACATTTAGGGTGTGTTTGGTTTGGGAAAAATATGCAATAGTAACGGAATTAAGAAAGCCAAACTGCTACCATATGTTTGTTTAGGGACATTGCTAACCACATCCATTACTTAGAGGTAACAAATACCTGTCATTTCTTACCAGTTCTTCACCTGTGGTAACAAATAACCTTTCTTCAACTCTCCTTTGTCCACTTTTGTCAATGTTTGTTTGTCATCTTTCACAACACCTAATCAGTTTGTTTGTCAATATTTTGTCAATATTAAGTGAAACCAAACGACTTTTGAGACAAAGGGATTCAGTTTACATTCTCCCTCCTTAACCATTATCATTCCGTTTGCTTTGTACAACATTTACCAAACAAAGCCTTAGATTAGTTATAGATTACAATGGCAAAATAACTTCCAAATTCATCATTGCAAAATGCCCGAGTAGAAAAACAATCACACATGTTTTGAGTTTTGAGTAGTCAAAAACTCAGCTTGTGCATCCACCTTCCTCTTCAAGTAGTAATAGGGGTAGTAAGATCAATAAGCACATCATTGAAAAAAGGATCTGAGAATGCTTCCTTTGCAGAATTGCAACTGTTTAATCGTTTCTTCAAGGACCTTAAATCTCTTTCATCTTTTCCAGAACGTTTCTGGCAAACAAATTAAATACCAATATTCTTAGACTTACACTTAACAAATTTCTACCAACTACTAAATAATATGTAAAAGTACAGTTCAGGAGTACCTATAATTTGAACATTTTTGGGCGTTGTCAACATGCACTACTCATTTAAGTATGTACACTTTTTGTTTATGTGAAGTTGCATGTAATATTTCTTATTTAAGATAAATTGAAAATAATTTACTACCTATAGTTCTTTAAGTTTGCTACAATTGTCATTTTTGTTCATCATACTTGATCTATTACATTTTCTTTTATGAAAATGATCTCCACCGCTTTTTTACATCTTCATTCCTACATTTCTATTCTCTCCTAATATTATCCACACAATTTAAATTTTATCTTATTTTTCCAACAATTAAATTACCCTTTAATCTTTTGCCAAATTCCATGTAACAAACTCAAGAGGACAAATGAATAATGGTGTCCATTTGTCCTTTTGAGATTGTTACTAATAAGTGACATATTATGAGTGATAAGTAACATTATCAGTAGCAATCTCAAAGGACAGAGAGATATTGGTAATTAAAATAATAAAGTGTGATGTATCCAACCTCTCATAATCCTCCTAGGTTCGAGTTGATCAAGTAAAAACAATACGGCCTGTTTTGTAAGTGGTAATAAGCCGTGGTAATTGGAAATGAAAACTAGTGTAATTTTGGTTCAAAAATCTCTTGGCTACCTTGATGACAATGCTTGTCCAACTTCAATCATCCCATTTTCTTCAAAAAATTCATTCCAATGCATTACCATCGGGAGAGATGGTATTAGGACGTAATGGAAATTTGTAAACAAAAAAAAATTGTAATTAAAGTTTCATCACCATAGGAATGACATGGAACTTTTGATGAAATTTTACACTATAAATCATTCTCATTACCACCATTTTAACCACTAACTAAACAGGTCGTTATGGTAATGGAATGATATTGTACGAGACCATAACATAACTAAGAAGCAACTTATGTAGGCACCGGCCTGAGATCAATGCAGTATAATACTCCCTCCAATTCCTAGAAAAAGAAACATTTACTTTTTGACACTTCATTTATTACTCTTAATTTGTATTTTTTTTTCGTAATCTATAAATCAAAACATAATTAAGTGAGATCTTGTTTGATTCGTCTCAATGCAAAATTTATTAATATCCACTCTTTATAATATTTTGTTATGTATAATAAGAAATATTAAGCATTGAATAAGTGCATTGGATAGTGTGAAAACGTAAATGACCCCTTTTCTATGAATTGGAGGGAGTATATTTATTTAAGTGATTCTTAATTATGTCTCCACTTTTCAACCCTGAGCTGCGTGTTTGTCATCAACACACAACGAGAATATAACAAAATAGAAATTGTACTTACAAATGATTTCTTCAACAGCAGCATATCCACCAAATATTGCAACCAAAACACGTTTGTTTTCAGGAAGCTGCCAATGGAAGGAAAATTCAGCATTTTCTCAAAACTTTCTAAAGGGAGAAATAAGAATTATTGTTTAGAATTCATTTTAAAAATGTGAAACCATTCAAGTTAAGACTAGCACAAAAATGATCCCTGAAAACCAGGTACATCAACATCAATAAGACGCATTAGCTATTTTATTACAGATCCACTGATCAAAACTTGAGACATAAGTAATTTGGTAAATTTTGGTGTTTGTGACTTGATTTAAAATACTTTGGAAACAAGGATGGAAGCGCATTATTAAATCAAATGAATTACACAGGGGAATGAACAGTGCAGCCTTCCAGTGACCACCCATACGATAGTGGAAAGAGGTTGATTGGGGTCCCAAAAACAAGCACAAGTCAAGCATCTTGGTGAGCTTGTTCTGAATATGGCTTTGGCTCATTATGCAAGTTAAGAAAGGAGCATTCATACTTACTTGCTGGTTTACTCTCCTAAATATCGTATTAATCATCAAAAGCTCCCTTACAAATGAGCATAAGGCCTCCTTAGAAGTATCAGAGAACATAGAAAGATAAGCACATGACTAGCACATTACTTTAAATACAATTAGCCCATGTGTCACTAATAACCTCCTAACTAACTCCTAACACCCTTAGGATTTATTTATCAAACAACAACGTAAATGAACAAGCATACACGACTATGTTTCTATTATTAACTATTGTGTGTCCTCCTATGTTTGCTGTCAAAATGAGAGTCTTCACACCAAGACTTGTAGTAACCGTGATCATCATAATCTCAACTCAAACCTAGCTGCACAATACACCACTCTATAGAAATCGTACATATCATTGTAAACCAGCAAGCATATATAAATTACCCCATCTTAATTTGGATTATGAGCCATAACCATATATTAAACAAGCTCACAAAGTTGGCTAGTTTGTGAGAGTTTCCGTTACCCCATTCAACCTGTTGCATTCTCCTCTTTGAACAAATTCGTCCTCGAATTTTTGTTGGATTAAACTCAACAAATCTTCTAACGCGAGCAAACTCCACAAGGTGTGTTTCACCACAATATCAATCTTGGTAAACTTTTCATCCCTAGATTGCACAGCCTGTAAACTAGCCCCCAAACTTGATTGAAGATTAGGGAGCTCGACGAGTAATCAAGCACATGACTTATGGCCATTTTATTTTCCTCGTTTAGGGTTTGTGCGGTTACTTTTAGGTACCTTAAGTTTGTTTGCAAAATTAGTTATTATTTGAATTCAATATCTCTTTGTAAAAGTGGTTTACTATATAAATAGCACTTAGCCTAGGGTTTAGACTACATTTGAGAGTTGATTATTTTAAGAACTATCTTAAAAATTTAGAAAATATTTCAAAATCTATCTTGGGCATCTTATTTTTGTTGACCATTGATTGTGAAAATTGTTCTTGGGCCTAGTAGATGTATATCACATCGATAGTGAACCACATAAATTTTTGTCTTCTTTTCTATATTGTTGATTACTTGCTTTGTTGTTTTCATGTGATCTTGTGTAAAACTTCCACTATTCCCACAACAGTACAAGCTTGTTGCCAAAGCTAAATTGAAATGGACATTGTGCTATTCCGCAATTCCATATATCTTTTAAGGTATGTTAATTGGATTAAGCTTTACATATACACAAACTCACATCAAGATGAATTCGTAAAAGCATTGGACGCAAAATTTTCGTAGGAGTGACTGTCCATCACTCCATGTTTTACAAATGTTGATATTTGATACAACATACCTAATTATTAGCCGCATAATGTCTCCCTTCTATAAAGGATATAGAATACTACAAACTATTATCAGACTAAGACATACCTTCCGTCCCAGCAATCATCAGTGACCTCCCTCATTTTCCGATATGTTTCTGACTGCATAATAGATTAATAAACCATTGATAAAAAATTCATAGAACAAAAGAAAAATTTATAAAACAAAATTCTTCATCTGTTTCTTACTTGCTTGTCCCCTTTTGGACCTTCGAATAGCTCGGGGTCTGAGGATAGGTTTAAAAAATAAATTCTGTTGCCTGTAATATGTAGCACAACAATGAATCAATTTGATGAACCAACATAGTAATGTGGTGACTACACGGATATTTACCAGTGTTGATTCTTGAAAGAGTAAAATCAATTATGGAAACAATGAGTCCATGTGTTTTTATTGCTGTCGTCCTTCCTTCAAGAGTAAAATGTAATATAGCAGTCTCTTTTCTGTTCAAAAGAATGTTTCCCCTGTGAAAGGAAAAATAAGATTTGATTTAACACAACATATTTAAACTGGAAAACTTGGACTGTTTAATTGGCTCCAGGCGATTAGATCTTACCAATGGAGATCACGGTGTTCAAATTCAAATGCAGCTTCAGCAACAGCCAGGGCAGCTGTTACCTGCAAAGCATAAAGCTATAAACAAGGGATTTCAACGAAAGAATAAGGGGGAGGGGCTTGACCGCGATAAATATTTTGAATTACCTGAACTAACAAACTCTGCGCCTCATTGAAGTCTAAGAGCACAAAGCTTTCAAGGTCAGTACCTCCATGTTCAAGGACTGAAACAACATAACACTGCAAACACAATGATCATTAGTGTATACATGAACCTTAGCAATGCCTAAGGATCAGTAAAATAAGAAGCTTACATATCATTACAAATGAATACAAACCTGGTTCTCAGGAAATTGCTTAGGATGGTCATTTTCTGAGCCATGATCTGTATCCCAACTTTCCCAAGCTCTAATCAGAATGGGATCATAAGGACCTTGACAAACCTTTATACTGAAAAGTAAAGAATTCAAAGCCTGGGATTAAATAGTGAATACAAAAACGACAATCCTCAATAGAATCATATCTAATGTCTTTCAGCATATTAGAACCCTGGAACTTATGTGGAGCAAGCTAGCAAGTATCAACTAAGTCTCTGAATTACTAGGCCACAATTTTGAGATGTTTCTACAAATGTAATCTGAATCTATGTTGATTGTTTAAAACCCCTCAACCTTAACAAAAAAAACTTTCCGTCTGCTTTTTTGTAACATTATCTTGGTTTACAACCTGGAAATCCCCAATAATAAAATCAAGGACAAGGCATTGCTAAGTGAATAGTTCAGCTTGAACTGCAGCGGGCAGAGATCGAATATTAAAATGCTTACTTCCTGGTATAAAACAATCTAGGCAATTGCTCAAGAAAAAACAAAGAGTGTTTGCTCAATCATACATACTCTTTTGTTTGTATGATTGTTGTCGTAGCATTGTCTGAAAGATTCTCAATTCCTCTCAAGCGATTTAGTGTCCGCGATAGTATTACCTCCTCTAATAATTCCAAAGATCTCTGTCAAGCACACAAAAGTAGGTAGAAAATTTTCAATAACATACAATCTCAAATGTCAATTGCAAAGTTCACTTGTAAAATGTATACCACACTTGTATGGTATGCCATACTAAAAGTTAGACATGTCTTGTACATTAAGCAGAAAAGATCATGAAGGTTGAAGTTCGGAAAAGAAAACGTAAGTGAAGATAACTCTTCGTGATTGAAATGGTCGTTGGAGATAACAGTATGGAAGACCTATTTTACTTCATTCACAAGTGCAGAGTGTTCAATAAAAGAAGATCCGGTTTTCATTTGATATGAAATACTTATAGGAGTCTGATGCTAATGCATACTTCTTTGGAATTGGCAAGGAGCACATAGCAATCAACAACATTATAAGATGTAACTATAAAAGTACCTTTTGTATTTCACCATTTACTCTTAGCTCTCCATCAAAAGGCACAATTTTGCATACAGAATTGCCTGCAATAAAAACTTCCCCAAATGTGCCTTCGCCAATCTTTACTATACTATCTGCATCACTGTGCCCCATTGATTTTCATTACTCGTGAGTCGAATAGTGTCACAATTTGAAAGGAAAAAAATGCAAAACTAGATCATGAATGGAAGAGGCTATAGGCTTGATGAAATAGCGTCACATATTGATAATTATTAAAAGAAACAGAAATAGATATTATTGTACATGACCTTGTTAATGAGTAATATGAAAAGTAGTTCACTATTGAGGTCAACCTTGTAGAACAAGAAGCAAACATATGATATTTAAGACAATGAAACCATACTAATATATTATGAAAAGTAGAACCTCAACTGTTAAGACTATTGAAATAAACAAATAAATGAAGATATCCTATTTTAAATGATAACAGAGGATTTTACTTGTTCAGTCTCTTATCACGAGCAAGTCACGTTGACAAATAAAGGGTAAGGTCGAAGCAAGATGTTAAAAAATGACAATCTGCACTACCATTTTGTACGCTGTGATGCGTGATTATAAAGAGATAAACTCAAGCAAATTAGCCTAGATTAAAAGAGTATAATTCCATTTGTCCACTGTCTAGATTTGCTAATAGTTTTACCACATAGTTTTGCAACTTTTAAAACATAGAAAGATGTGACTAACATCACCATTAATACTAACCAGAGATTGGAGAACACATCAAGCAGTGTCAAAGGAGCTGGTTGTTCACATTCCTTTAGAAGGGCCAAAAATGCATCAGTTGCAATAGAACTAGGCCGTGATGCCAATGAAAGCTTCTTGATTTCAGATTCTATGTCATCAAAGTCCTTGTCCTCTAGGCGGTCACTATGCATGTGTGTCTTCTCTGATCCTGTGTACATGTCTTGCACTGACAGCGAACCAGATACATTGTGCGGAGAAAATTCTCCTGGCTTTCTCAAACAAGAGGAATCAAACCCTTCATAGTTGAAAGGAATAGGCTGCGGTGGCTCCTCTGGAGTTCTTAATATTGTTGACAAACCAGGTGAGACAATTGCATGCTGCTTCCTAGCATGTAGCCACTTCTCCAATCTTGTGCAAAGTGGAGGTATTTGTATGTTATCAGCTTCACTTCCCATGACCCAAGCAACTTTCTTGGGAGAAGGACTTTCTTCCAGCAACTCATCTGTGTCGAGATCTTGAAAGTATGATATCTCCTTATCAAAGTTTGGGGGCTGTGCAACTTTTCCCTTGATGTACAAATAACATACACCACATTACTAATGGTGAAAAAAAAATTCTTTCTTTCAATCTTGGGAGAGGGGTGTGGAACAAAATCAGAATATGAACGACATGCAATACAATCATAAACAAGGAGGTCATTGTTTCCAATAGACCCTTGATTACAAATACCATTTTCAACTTTACTTATTTAAGAAGCACACATGATTAAATGAGTTAATTTACTCTAACCCATCAAAATCCAAAACCACAAAGCTATATTGCTTGGATCCTTGGAAAGTTACATAATCTTGAAAAATTTACATAGTTTTCTTAAGCGGCGTTAACTTATAATAAACATTTCAATTGTGCAAGGAGTTTAAACTAGTTGGTGAATAGTTCAGTGAAGGAATGGTATAACTTGTTAATATATACCACGGATGCTTTAAAAGAAATAATATTTCCAACGCCCTAGATGGGAAGAATATGGGCTTCTTATCTTCTTCATATATTCCTTTATGTTAGGATTATTGGTGACTTATGTTCACCAAGTAATCAAGAACATGATTAAGGAAATTAATCATCTTAGTTAGTGAAGATTAGAAGAGGACATATCACATGTTTGTGATTTGGTTTTGTTTGGGAATTAATAGTACATTGTACTATTGGAAGTATTAGCTTGACATGTGAAGAGTTTGAAGTGCAAAAATCAGTCCTAGGTTCAAGTATAAGGGACATTGGAGACCGTAGGCTACATGGATAAGGAAAGACAAGCAAAGGAAGCAAGCACAGTTCAGCGGAAGCCTGCCTGCAGCTCAGCAACTTGCTGGTTGCTTTTGTTTCTTGTATATGCTGCCTGCTGTTCACTCACATAGCTGCTGCCCCTCTTTTATTGTATTTCCCCTATAAATACCCATGTATTACCTTAGTTATTTGGTGCACCAAAGTCTCATTATAATGAGCTACCTTCCTTGCTCAAGTATACTCCCTAATTAGCTCCTCTCTTTCCTTTCATTATCCTCTATCGTAATTCCTTCAAGTTTTGTATTCTCATCTTTAAACACGTAATATAAATCCTAGGCTAGATGGTGGATGTAGCTCAAGATTGGTGAACCACCTTAAATACTTGTCTCGATTATTCTTTATTATTATCATTCATCATTAACTTGTTTATTTGTTTTATAAACTTTGACACAACATAAAAACCCAACTTAAACTTCATATTTAATCCTTGAGTGAGGTTATAGCAGCATAGCCCCTCCTTTCACTTTACCCTTGTAAGACCTATTTGAAGACTAGAGGTTATAATCGAGTAACCATCACCTGCATGAGCCGGACTAGTATGGGGCGTGTGGTGCTGGCGCGGTGTGGGTAGAGGTATTCATAACTGACCCAGCAACCCGACATTTATTCAACCTTGCAACCAAACCCGATTATAAACCGACTTCAAAATGAATTTAAAAATATGTAAAAACCAATATAAACACAAAACTTATTTTTAAACCGACCAGAGACACTTGACCTAAATCGACCCAATTACCCAAATGAACACCTCTTGTGTGAGTGTGCTCTCCAAAAGAAGTAAAATATGATCTCTTTTGTGATTCTTTCCTTTATTAACGTAAGTGATATTGATGTGATTAATATCTTGATTTTTTCCTCTATTAATACAACAGTAATGGGTGCGATCTACAACAAGAAATCTTCCTTGTTTACAGGGGCGGAACAAAGAATGTGGAGGTCGGTTTTTATTTTTGCAATTTTGTTCAAAGTGGGGCCCTTTATAGTGATTGAAAAAAAAGCATCTAACTTAAAAAATAGAACTACTTCATACATATGAATTGTTTATTTTTTTTGGTAATTGGATTATAAAATATTCTATATCTTGAGTAAATATATAGGGTCAAAATTCCTAATTAAAATCCAAACTGTTGAAATTTCATGAAAATATTTATTATTAAATCATTGTAATATTAAATTTTCATCTTCGAAAACTGCTAATATACCAAAAAAAAAAAAGGAAGGTGAATGCATTTTCATGGGGAACTCCAGTTTTTAAAGCGTACTAGAAAAAGGAAGGTCTCTTAGAAAAAGGAAGGTCTCTTATAAACTAACCTTTGGAAATCTATTGAATTGCATAGTGTTTTACAAGTACCAGATATTCTCAGGAACCTTATCTTTGGTGCATTGATTAACAAAGCTGGTATCAATTTAAATAGTTGAAAAACTCCTCCAAACTTGAGTAGTACATAACAATGGACTCCAGCATACATAAAAACCAAAATATTTAACTTCAGTTGCTACAACTTTAAAATTTTCAGCAGCAAAACAATACTCATCATTTTTTAAAATGATAATCAAATAAATGTTACCTAATTCGCACTCAATCTAAACTAACCACAAATTAGCTCAAAATGATCTGAAATTCACTTTTTCAATTCACGGATATTAGTGAATTATGTAATACAGATAATTTGCATAATGCTTTCCCTCAAATTTATAATTTTGACCCTTTCACATAAGTTATTCTTAACACTTCCATTTCCTCTCTAAATAAAAATGTAGTAATTTAAGGAGAAGAAAAAGGACATACTTTAGGAAGCGGTGGTTTTCTGCTGGGTGCCCGTTTTTGCTCCTCCTTGTAATTCGCTGCTGGTAAAATTGCAATACTTGTTCTCCCTCTAAAAACAAGCATTTTAGGAGATATTAACCAAAGTTTAACCATTGTTTCATGATAATGCAATTTATAAAAATATCTCTATTTAACACCACGTAATTTCAAAATTAAAGCTATCAAAATGAAAATTACTATCATTAAGCAATCATGAAGATACTAAACAAATTAAAGGAAATGAAACCTTGTTGAGAGAGAACGGTTCCAACTAACTCGTTGCGGGTTATAATTTACAAAACTCACTCGACTCACATGGCTTCCTGTACTCGAATTATTGCTTCCATCTCTATCAAAATCAAACACCCACCAAAAAAATCAAAATTTGAAAGATTTATACAATGAATTGAAGATTGAAGAAAAGAAATCAAACTTATGCGAAGATTTGACTGGGACAGCAGCATCAGTATTCCGACGAGGGTAAGTAACA
>NC_080053.1:16222026-16279526 GCF_026212465.1 Amaranthus tricolor
AAAGATCTGCTAGGCAGGACAACCCAGAGCAATAGGCCACAGTGAAAGGGAACATATCTGCCAAGAAAGTCAGTAATAGCCCTAACAGGTTGATTCCAATTCATAATTCCCCTATTGTTAAATTAAGTGAGATTAATGATGGTAAGAATAACACTAACATAGCTGAGAGGGCGCGGGATCCCTACAAATCCCTTGGTTACTCAATGATTATTCTCTCATGGAAGGTTAGAGGTATGAATGACCCCAATAGAACCAAGAAGATAAAAAAAATACCTTAATCGTAATCAAATTAGTCTTGTTAGCTTATTGGAGACCCGTGTTAAAGACAAGAATGAGAAGAAATTTAGAAGAAGTTTGGTGTGAATTGGTGTTGGATTAGCAACTACGGGCATCATAGAAAAGGGAGAGTGTGAGTGGGTTGAAGGAGAGGGCAGTGCCAAGTTGATATATTCGTAAGCACACTTAATTTGTAGCAATTCAAGTTCTTTCCAACACCCATAGGAGGTTCATGGTGGTATTTATTCATGGTTTGCACACTGTCATCGATAGGAAGGAGCTATGGATTCGACTTCGTAACTTGTAAAACCAATCCCCTACCCTCTTCATTGGAGATTATAATGCAAATATTCTCTGATACCAATTAAAAATCTATAATAGTTTAGAAATTCTCTAGAGGGGGATAAATATAAAGTTCGATAGTTTTTTATTTTCCTTTGGGAGGAAATTTCAAGGCTTTGGAGCACGGTTCAAACAGTTCTCGGAAAATGTTCTTTAGCAGATTATTGTCACTTGTAAATAAACAAAGTAATGTGTAGAAATTAAAGTAGATAAAACACGATAAATTGTTATCAAGGTTTTGCTACAATTAGCGTAGTTCCCGCCTATGGGTTCTCATAATCCTTAGGATTCAACTTTTTTTTTATTAACCTCTTGGAACCTAGAATATTAAAGAGATCTACATATCATAGTACCTAAAATACCCAATATATTGATAAAAACATCTATTATAAACTATCATAATACCTAAACTACATATTATGAAACATTATAATATCTAAGTTTACCTGTAAAACTATTATGACGCATTAAAATACTACTTTTACTGATAAAAATACCTACTAGATTTATGACTTATAGATTAGTGGTTTTCACTACGTGTAATAGATGTTTGTAATATATCAAGTGGGATTTTCAGTATATAAAGTGGATGTTTTTGTTATATGAAGTAGTTGTTTATGATAGTACTATGAAGTATGAATTTTTAATATATGAAGTAAGATTTAATATCTAAAATAAGCGTTAATTGTGTGAGAAGTATGTGTTTATAATATGAGAAATGTGTGTTTATAATATGCGAATTTAGAATTTATAATATGTGAAGTAAGAGTTTGAATAAATGAAGTTAGGGGTTTATCATATAATAAGTAGGGTTTTTTATTTTTTTATTATTTTTTTTATTTATGTAAAGTAAGATATTAAGCTAATTGTTTTATTATCTTTTTCAATAGTTCTATTTTTCCATTTTTACGATCATCAAATTATTTTACCTATATTTTGATTTGGACTATGTTTGAATTGATTTTGAGATTTAAAATTATTAAATTTAAATATCAAATCTACCTTTCCTTTTTGGTTTTCGAATTAGAGATATTAGAATAAGTTGTTTTACAATAAATGAATACACCGTTTTTCTAAAGCGTGTAGTAGTAGTAGTAGTTTTTCTTCCCCTTTTAATGTTAAAATAAATTGGGCTTGTGAAAGACGTCTCTCAAAAAGTTGCTGAAAATCTAATTGATTTTCAAACCAAAAAATATTAAATAGTTAGAAAATAAAACACCTTCACACATGACGTTCACTAATTGAGACATTGAGTAGACATTAGACAAACAATGATTAAGAAAACTTGTAAATGAATCAGATCAGGAGATTATTAATTTTCATTGAGGAGAAAGACATTAAAATTAAGATTGCATTAGATTCTTCGTTTTTGGAAATAACCCAAATTTAAGTACTATAATTGTTAATTGGTTAATTAGGTGAAGGATTTAGGGGGCGTTTGGTTGGGGGTCTTAAGGAAAGGGAAAGGGAATGGAAATACCCCATTCCCTTTGATGTTGTTTGGTTCCCATTTTTAATGATTTTCTTTCCCCCATTTCAGTTTTAGGTTTACCCAAATGAGGTAAACCTCATTCCCCACCTCCCCCTCCACTTTCCCATTCCATTCCCTCCCTCATTCAGCAACCCTCCACTTTCCCAACCTCATTTCAGTACTCGCGCCTCCTTCCTCACCATTTTTCTCCTTCCTCGCGCCTCCATCCTTCCTGAAGTTCTCGTCTCAAACCCTAGTACACTGCTGGTGCGCCTCCCCCTCAAGTTCTCGTCTCTTCTCTTCACTCCTCCTTCCTGAAGTTTCTGCGCCTGCCGCCATTGTTCATAGCATTCTTGTTCGTGTTCTTGAAGAATCTTTGTTCTACCGCCATTGATGAATCTCTATTCGTGTTCTGCTGCGTTCTTGTTCCACCGCCATTGATGAATCTATATTCGTGTTCTGCTGCGTTCTTGTTCTACCGCCATTGTTCTTGCATCGAAGATTTCTGGGTTCAATCTCTGAATTTCTGTTCCTAATCTCTGAATTTCTGTGATTAATTGAATTTCTGGGTTCAATTTGAAGTTGTTTTAATCAAGCTTAATTGTATTTTGATGGGTGTAATTGGATTTGCTTGATTGTTTTTTATAAAGCTTGATTGTATTTTAATGAGTGTAATTGGATTTGCTTGATTGATTTTATCAATCTGAAGTAATTTCTGTTTAATTGTTTTTATCAAGTTGTTCTTAATGATTAAAGATTAGCTACATGAAAAACTCAAAATTTGATTCCTTAACTTGAACCAAACAGTCACAAAGGGAATCAATGAGCAGTTCATACCGTTTCCTGAACACAACCAAACGACAAGGCTAAATTAGGGGAATCCATTCCTTTCTCCTTCATTCCCTTTCCTCGTTCCATTCCGATTCCCTTGTGCGAACCAAACGCCCCCTTAGTGTTACATTTTAGTCGTCAACCGAAAAAATATATTAATTCACTTCCTCCATAATTTTACTCTTAAGTGAAACAAAAATGAAAACTAACAATATTTAAAAATTTCAGTCAATTTAGTACTCTCTCCACACCAATATAAATGTCCCATTTACTTGGGTACGGATATTAAGAGTGGTGTGGGTCCATTAAAAAGATGGTAGTTGGGTAAGTAGTGAAGGGTAAGTAATGAAGGGTATGTAATGAAGGTTAGTTGGATAAGTAGGGTATATGGGGGTATATTCGTAATTACTTGTGTGAACTAAAGATATTTAGGTAAAAAAAAGATTGACAAAAATAGAAATGTGACAATTGATATGATTTTACCAAATAAGAAAATGTGACAATTATATTGATGTGGAGGGAGTATTTTGTATCTTTACAAAACAAACTTTACTCTATACGCTATTGGTTTAGTGCATCGCATCAACCCCAAAAAGAACATCGTAAATTCAAATATGATATAGATACGTGATTGGTGGTGGATCCAGAATTTAACTTCAAATTGACCTGTATGTAAAATATCGCAAATAATCTCATGTTACGGAAAAGGGGGCAATATATGTCATCCAGATCGCATCGTATAAAGTTACAAGTTACAACGAGATCAAATTTTAACATAGTGAAATACTTACTTTGTTCAAAAATACTTGCTACATTACGGTTATTAATATTATTTACCGTTCAAGCTTATTTTATAATTTATGGCTATGTAAGAAAAATATATACAAGTGGGAAATTGCTTGAATCATCTAATCGCATACTTTTATAAAATTAACTTTTTATAAGTTTTAGATTTGCATATTTTGATATATAATTAATTAAAATAACATATTGAATTACGTAAAAAGTCAAATGTAACAATTATATTAAAGAAGAAGTACAAAATAAAAAAAAAGGGAAAATTATTATTTTTTTAAAATATGGGTAACCTTTGCCACCCATAGTTACATGGTAGAATCGCCTTTGTACGTAATAAAGGAAACTTATGAATGAGATTAGTTTAAAAGAATTTAATTGAATTATATTTATATTAAAAATATTTACATTTTGACCAACAAGTTCAAAAATAAGAATTTCAACATGATTCATAATTATTTTTAGGAAAAATTACTTAGAATAATTTAATTTTTTCATAATTTTCCTATAATATACTACCTCCTATTCAGCTGAATTGTCCCATTTTTTTTTTTTGGCACTATTCACTTATCACTCTTAATTTGTATTTTACTCTTAATCTATAAGTTAAAACATAGTCATATGGGATCTTGTTTGATTCGTCTCAATACAAGGATTATTAATATCAACTTTTTATAATTTTTAATTAAGCATAATTTGAGATATTAAGAGTTAAAATGTTGCCTCGGCAAGTGTGAAAAAACAAATGGGACAATTGAGCTGAATAGGAGGGAGTATTACCTATTGATTAACCATGAATGATCTTAACTTTATGGGGTATTTGACTAGACCAAATTTGAATAATCGGATGACCTACTATAGCAAAGATAATTAAAATAAATGTCAAAAAAATTCAAAAAATCTTAATATTCTTTTAGAATTTTTAACAAAGTTGATTATAAAAGATTTAGCTTAAATTGAAGTATGACAAAATGGAAGGACAAAAAAGAATAGAAAAGTCGAAAGAGAGAGCAAAGTCAAAAAGACAAGGAAATCAAACAACTAGTCTACTACTATTAAGTACTCCATTACTTCTGGTCAAATTGATTAAGTACAGTAAATTAATCATTAGAGCCGATATCCAGCACATCCTAAAAAGGAAACAAAAACAAAATCCAAAGAATGCCTTCAAATCCAATCTCATTTTTTAAGCTACTTAGATTTTACTGTTTGTGACCTCAAATTTTGTCTCATCACCTACCATTGATAAGATTACTATAACACCCACCATTTCATCTTTCTCTCTTTTCTTTCTCCCACACAAGATATAATCTCACTACTAACATACATACTGAATTTCTGACTTTGCTATTGATTTCCATGTTCCTGTTCTTTCCACCTAATAAACCCATCTTTTTCCAACCATTTTTGGAATACTAGGGTTTCTATTTCGGGAATTTTTGCCCAACAATTGTGGTGGGAGAAAGCTCCATTTAAGCTTAGATTTAAAATTTCTACATTTTTCTGTGGAACCAAAAAAGGAAACCGAATAATTTGATCTTTTAATACTTTGTAACACCAGGATTCTTCTGAAAGATTACTCCTTTTCTATCTTATTTTTGGGGTGAATAGTGTACTGTTGATCCTTAGATGGTAGCCCATTTCATGGGCTGTGCATAAGTTCTTATTGAAGATCAAATTTCGACTGGATTTTGGTGTGATTCATTGGTTATTGGGATCTTAACTTTACTTCAGGTAATAAAGTAAATGAACTCTTCGTTATTGTTGAAAATTTAGTACTTTGTTGTAGTTTTTCCATTGTTTGTATTGACATTCATGATGGGTAGACATAAGTTATACTGGAAAATCTTTTGTTTTTCATGCAATTAAGTTTTTGATTGTGTGGCTTATTCATGGGTTGTATTTACAAGATGTCTACTATTTATCTATTGTTAATTAGCATATTATATTTTTTAACCTGTATCTATGATTGGATTTTTTTTTTTTTTCCTTTTTTTGAAACTTTAATCTGGGTGTATGTGGAGTGGATAGTGGGTGCAACACTTATAAACTTAGCTATCAGCATCTGTTTGTTGGTGGAAACTAAATCCCTGTTTTTCTTCTATGTTATATGTAGTATTTATAGGCACTGGTTTCTGGAAAATGGGTGATCTTAAAGGTGAATTATCCAAGGAAGCTATAATTGGCTTAAATGTTTGGGAACTAATTGCTATTTTTGTTGGGCTGTTCCTTATTATTATTATAGCCATTGTACCTCTATGCCTTATGGTGTGTAAAAAAGCTAGGAGAGCTAAAGGCAACATACCCGTTAGTCAAATCCCCTCGGTTTCAAAAGAAATAAAAGAAATTCGATTAGAGCATATATCCGCAAATGCATATGTTCCTGGTGAAGGGAAATATGTGACACTCAAGGACAAATTTAGTGACAGGGATTCTGATAAAGTGGTTGTCCACGGAGACTCGGGGAAAATGAGAAATGGCGATGCTAGTAGCCAGTCGGGTTCATTTCATCATTTGGATGGGGGTGGTTCCGTATCAGGAGATGATGTGGGTTCTGGGACATATGCTATGTATAAACCATCTTCCTCTCATCCAATAACTGCTCCATCCCCACTAAGTGGTCTGCCTGAATTTTCACATTTGGGTTGGGGTCACTGGTTTACGTTAAGGGATCTTGAAGTTGCGACGAATAGATTTTCAAAGGAGAATGTCATTGGCGAAGGTGGATACGGTATAGTATACAAAGGAAGTTTACTCAATGGTACCCCAGTTGCTATAAAGAGGATTCTTAATAACCTGTGAGTTTTGAATCATCTTTATGAGTACATTTTATTTGGTGTGCTAGTTTATGCTTTTATTCTGCGTTAAGTTAATTTTTTTATACCAGACACCCAAAATTACATCTTTGCAGAGGCCAAGCTGAAAAGGAATTTAGAGTGGAAGTGGAAGCCATTGGCCATGTCCGTCATAAAAATTTGGTCAGACTTTTGGGTTATTGTGTAGAGGGAACTCACAGGTATTTCTATACAATTTGTGGAATGTTTAATACTCCCTCATATTCAGCTGAACTGTCCCATTTGACTTTTCACACTTGCCGAGGCAACATTTTAACTCTTAATATCTCAAATTATGCTTAATTAAAAATTATAAAAAGTTGATATTAATAATCCTTGTATTGAGACAAATCAAACAAGATCCTATATGACTATGTTTTAACTTATAGATTAAGAGTAAAATACAAATTAAGAGTGATAAGTGAATAGTGCCAAAAAAAAATGGGACAATTCAGCTGAATAGAAGGTAGTATGTTTTTGATTTTTTTTAGCCATGTCATAGCTGACTTGTATAAATAAAAAGAAACCTTACGTAAAAGATCGAAAATGTCTGACCTCAGCTTCTTTTGAATTTCAGGATGTTAGTTTATGAGTATGTCAATAATGGGAACTTAGAGCAGTGGCTTCATGGTGCCATGCGTCAACATGGACATCTTACTTGGGAGGCCCGGATGAAAGTATTGCTGGGGACAGCAAAGGCGTAAGTTAACCAAATGTTTGATTTTTTAGTTTTCCTATGCTTTTTCATTATTGTAGTTGATTGAGTTTCGCAATTCTAAGTTGGTTTATACGGTATATGTGACAAAGTTTGCTGATTCTAACCGTTGTGGGCTAACGGTTAGCATGGTGTTTTTTTCCATTGTCTTCTTTGGTATCCAGAAGGCAATTTAACAGACATGTAAATGATAACTATTGTATGGCTATTCTATATATAGTGGGCAGGCAATCTACAGGGAAAGAACTTTAGATATCATTTGGTTTTACCAGTGCTTCTTACCAAGCCATCCAAAATTTACACATTGTCATATACTAGTAGTACACAGTCCAATTTCATTGTTATGCTTTGTAGTGTCTTCTATACGAGTATTTCCAATGGTAAATTATTGTTGGCTGAGCAATAGATTAAGTTTACATACTGTAAAATCGCCGTCTAATTATGAGGTGTGACCATGGAAAAGATGCATTTGCGGAAATGGTTGTGTTGTCGCGGAAAATGCCTATAACAGAATAATAACACGAATTGCGGTCATGCATTGTGAATTTTTTAAATTAAAGCAGATAAGGAGTGTTTTGAATGCATATTTGTTGGTAGACTACTACTATTATGCAATAATATGCCCATAGCTATTATAAATGCACTTTAGGAGGTTCATTTTTGGGTAATTAAATAGCTTATTGATTAATTATTTTGTTTAATGATTTTAATTCTGAGTAACTATAGTTAATGGGTATTAATGAAATTTTGACGGATGTTATAATAACTTTTTCTACAATTTAGGAAAATGTTAGAAATTTTTTTTCTATAAGCTCTTCATGACAAATAATGTTTTAACGGTAATATCGTTGTAACGTTAAAATATCGAACACTACATGTTACGCAACGGTCAACAAGGTGTTTTGACCGTGAAAATTCATACACCATTATATAATGGGATTTGACGTCATAGCAACTCTCCAATAGGTTACATAATGACCGTAGCGTAACAGACGAGTTATTATTCTATGGGTTTGACATGATACTCCACACCTATTACTCACCCTTTGGCTTCCATAACCTTCGGTCTCCTTCGATTGTACTTATTTCTCCCGACAACCTCTTGCCAGGCTTTCTATAAGTTTGTAGTGGCTGACAAATCCCAAATAGGGCTCAAAGGTAGCCGCACATCTACTTGTGGGCTTCCACATCTAATCTCTTTTATTGCTTGCCTCTCCCCTTCCTCTTTTCTTGACCATAATTTTGTGTTTTTCTACTCCTTATTGTAGTTGTGAGCCTACCTCTTTCAACATATACCCATGCCTAAGGTAAATCTAGTGACATGTAATATAGGATCCAAAGCTTTTCTTTAACTTGTATCAAAGAGTATTATGGCGGATCCAGGACTCAAAATCATGGGTAGCACCAACGTGTTGAAGTAAATTTATAAAAAAATACGACAGAGTTTTGTTTGTAAAATGAATATCCAAAAAATTTTTCATAGCTCCAAATCAACCACACCAAATAAACCCATTTTGACCACTAATTTCTATAAAACAACAAAACTACTACACTAATTTCAGATTTTTAGTAAAATAACAAAACCACATCCCACATTCAACGTTCAAAAAATCACATTCCACAACACTAATTTTAGATTTTACTTCACGAATGTTCAATAATTAATAGGACACAATCACACAAATGACAACTTATTATGGGCAAACCACAACACCACAAACCCTAAACAAATTCACAATTATCAATCTCTATTCCTAAATTCTAAAACAATCATTTAAAGAACAAAACTGAAATAAATTGAAGATTTTAATTTTTAAGAGATGAAATCCCAAATTAATTGGATGGGAGATTAAAAGAAACTTTATAAAAAATTGAAAAATGGTATGACATTTACAATTTCTAAAAGAGAAGTAAATAAAACCCTAAAGTAAAATACCCTAAACAAAAATAAAAGACAACAACACCAATACAATTCAGGAAATCATCCAAAAAGGGGTAAAATCTTTGAAACCCCATTGTAAAGAAACTATTTTTACTGCAATCCAAACAACTCCACCGAGTCACTGACTATACTACAATTTTGGAGGAAAAGTGTTCTATCATCTATGAGTGAAATAAACCAGATAAGCAAGAGAAATGAGGATGGGACCGTGGAGGGTGGCTGGAACCGGAGGGGCGACGGTGGTGAGTGGTGACGTTGGAACCGGAGGAGGCAAGGTAAAGGGAGTTTGACTGGCTTGCAGATGATGAGAATTGAGACAAAAGAGAGAAAGTGAAAGGGGAGGGGAGTTTGACTAACTTACAACCGTAAAGGGAGACAAATAGGCTATCACTTTTTGTCGGTAATATGTGATAGAGAAACTGAAACGTATATAAAGTGTCTTATTTTTTTGTAAAAAGGAATATTCATTTTTTTTTAAGAAAGCATGGGTAGTTTGTGCTACCCATGGTTCTAGAGTAGGTCCGCCTATGATTATAACGTGGAGGAGGGGGAAGAATGTACAGAAAATGATTTGATAACGGAGGCCTGAGAGTCGGGTGGATCCAGAAAATAAATCAAGTGATGTCGCTACAAAATAATATCTTCAAAAATTTTGAAATTAAAGCAACTGGGAGGGCCCGAACCTGAGTCTTCCTTGTGAACTAGTGAAAGTGAAACCATGTAATCTACCTAACTCTCTTGTATTCTATAGATGTTTTACAATATTTAAGAGTTATCCTGGACAACCAGGCCAGCCTGCTAATTCACCTTGTGTGAGGGGAGATTTGTGAGGGAGGTGAATGGGGTTGGGTGGTGGTAGCATTGGGTAGTGGTGTATTTTATTTCGTTTTTGATCAAATACAAATATTATTGATCAAAGAAATCACAGCAATCAGTAGAATACCCAATTATTGAAACATAGAACATCAACTATCTGGCCAAAGAAACATGCCTAGACTAACACAATATGAAGAGCATACTGAGCTACAGCAAAAGAAATTACTTCTTATGAAAACTATCAAGCCATCGCTTGTCTGATCTGGAAAGTTTTGTAGGGTTACATTAATCTCATGATACTTTCTCAAATGATTATCAACTATCTTTTGAGGAATAGCCACAACAACATTCCAACAAGCATTATTTTTTTGTTTCAATTTCACTGTTAGACCACATGCTAACCTGAAATTTCCTTTTAAACCAGTATTTACCAGCTTTTGGGACCCATCTTTGACAATTGTCAACCTTTGTATTCTTGAACTGAACAGTGTTCTTATGGCTTGACATACGACTATGGCCTCAAAAGGACATTTTAGTATAAATGGTCCGGAGATTCCTCTATCATACCAAAAATCCGCAAGCTTTATTACTTATCACTCCAATCATTTTTATCCTTATATTAAGTGATAGCTAGATTCTAGTTATATGTGGAATATGAGGATTAAAATTAATAGAATTACTGATTAAAATATATAGGCTTATAGTGTACGTATTTGCTGTGAATTTCAGATCATTGACCTATGAATTGGTTTTTGCAGTCTTGCTTATTTGCATGAGGCGATTGAGCCGAAGGTTGTACACCGAGATATTAAGTCTAGCAATATTTTAATTGATGAAGATTTCAACTCGAAGGTCTCTGATTTTGGCCTTGCTAAACTTCTTGGTGCTGGGAAAAGTCATGTGACGACCCGAGTTATGGGAACTTTTGGGTATGAAACAAGTTTTTGTCTTCTTTTATTGTGTTGCCTTGGATCTTGACTTAAGAAAAAAGCTTCAAATGATGCGTGCTTTCTTTCGAGTGCTTTCTTTGTATGAAATTTGCTTTAAAATCAAGCTAATCTTCTACCTTATAAATTTTCAGATATGTGGCTCCTGAGTATGCTAATACCGGCCTTTTAAATGAGAAGAGTGACGTCTATAGTTTTGGGGTCTTGCTCTTAGAAACAATTACTGGAAGAGATCCTGTGGACTACGGCCGTCCACAACAGGAGGTGTGATATACCTTATGTGCTTTAAAATAGTTTCTTTTGCGGTTTCTGGTTGGTTTTGGTCTAGTTACTGCGTAATTTGAACTCTTGATTATTCTCCAAGTACTTTTCTATACTTTGAATTTGCTAAATATCTTTTGCAGCGCTGTTGTGCCCACAAATGTTGCAGCTTTATTTTGTCTTGAATTTTTGAAAATGTGGCATTCAAATTTTGAGTCATTTCTTTGTTGCTTATAAGAATCTATAGTTGTTAGTTAGGTGATGTTGTGACCCATTGGTGATGTGCTATTACCTCAAGTTTGGCTAGAGGGCCTATGATTTGTAAGTTGAGCAAATACAAATTTGTATTTCAAATTTTACTTTCCAAGTTTCTATATACAATTACCTTAGTATATTTTGCTTGCTCGTTTTTAGTTTTTTATAAAAAATTACACTCAAAAATAATTATTTTTTGGTCCACAGCATCATGTGTTTTCCTTGTAAGTTTACTTGAACTGGTTTTGTGGTGTTGGTCTTAGGTAAATTTGGTTGATTGGCTTAAAATGATGGTGGGAAATCGGCGGTCGGAGGAAGTTGTGGACCCTAATATTGAAGCAAAGCCATCAACGAGGGCTTTAAAACGTTCTCTTTTAACTGCACTGAGGTGTGTCGATCCAGACTCTGAAAAGAGACCCAAGATGGGCCAGGTTGTTCGAATGCTTGAATCAGAAGAGTATCCCATACCTAGAGAGGTAAGTGCATAATTTCTGTCCTTATACAGTTCTTGATACTTCTCTATAACAATAACATAAAAGTGGAAAATACATGGTTGCACTTGCTTCAAATCAGGATTCTAATTTTTGGTCCCTGGTGTGTCAAGCTATAGATGCTATCACTTACCTGTTTTTCTTCAGCGCAACATAGTCTATTACCTTTTGTGGCAATGCATTTTGTCTTCCCATCTATTCTAGCTCTTTGCTAGTTTGCAACAAAATTTGCGTATGGGACTCGAGGTCTTAATTTTTCTTTGGAAACGAACAATGGTATTTCAAGTTTGTTTTCACCATTTATATGTCTAATGACGAAGACATAAAAAAAAGGTTTGGGAGTTGTAGTTAGGGAATCATTCTATACTATGTTTGGGGATGAGGATTTCATTTGAAATTAGATTTGACTCAAATTTAGTGTTTCGCAAATAAAAGATTTTAAATTTGGATTTGAATCAAATTTGCAATTGTTATAAAAATGGTTAAAGATGAGGATTTGATAATGACCTCCCAAATCTTGTCATTCTCAAATTCTACATTAATGATTTCATAATTAAAATCTATAATTTGAAATGAAATGCTTGTTCCCAAACGTAACCTTAAATTATTTGTAATTAGAGCATCAACAAGAAGATAGAAAGTTGGAATGTAGGATTTAAAAAGAGGGTGATGTAAATTCGGAAGGTGATCTGGAAGGCAAGAGTATAAAATGATACGAACGTTTTAAATCTATAGGTTTAGATGGTGGAAAATCAAAATGAATGAGAAGGAAAATTCATTTGGATGACCCCTGAAATTTATTTATTGGTTCTTGTAGTTGAACTTCATCGTTTGGGATTAAAACAGTGGCATTTTATGATCTTAAACTAGCTCTAGTACCATATGTAATACTTTATATACTGTTATGAAGTATTTTTAACTAATAACACAATTCATGACTAAATCAAAACAATTCCCGCATCTTTTCTGATGCTAGATCCAAGGGGAGAGGAAAAGTTTTAAGCCCATGGCTATTCCTTTGACATGTTAGCTTTTGATGCTAAATCCAAGTTGGGGTTTGAATATTTAAGATTGGTCAATTACACATCACTTTTTCACATTTTCCACTTTTCTGGGGTTGGGGTTTGAATATATAAGATTTCCTTTTTTTAGCTCCATAGGAATGAATGAGTGAAAAATTTTCAAGCATATGCCGACAAGGAAAGGTAAGAAGTAGGATGAATTAACCTGGGAGCTGTAGTAAAAAAATGAATCAGTTTATTAATGATCCTTTGAATTTTAATCTCTATTTTTTACTCCTTGATTCTTGTTCCACTCATAGAAAAATATCGCGGTTGCGGATGCGGAAACGGTCACGGTGTTGCGGAAAACGGCTATAACGGAGAAATGACGCGAATCGCGGCCGAGGTGGTGTGATTTTTGGAAAAAAAATAAAATCACATAAGGGGTTTTGAACTTATAATTGCATTTTTGTTGAACTACTATTGTTATGCAATAATATGCAACTAGTTGTTATAATTGCAATATTTGATTCTTTTAGTGTATAATTAATTAGCTTATTAGTTATTAGTTAATTATTTTGTTTATCAACTAAAATTATGAGTACCTATAAATTAAGTAATCGTAATAATTAAAGGTAAATTAACGGGCGTTACACGTTATATAACGGTCAACGCGGCGTTTTAACCGTGAAATTTTCTGAACCGTTATATAACGGGATTTAACGTTGAGGCAAGTTTGAAACAGGTTATATAACGGGCATTATGCAATGTAATAGGGGAGTTTTTATTCCATGGTTCCACTACAAGGCGGTTTAAAAAGGGCAAGGATGGCTTTTGGTTGGACACGGAATCACAGTTTTCTGGATTCCTAAGATACCCATTAATGGTTGAGCATTTGAGAGGCGGAATTTACCTAGGGCGGGAGGGGACGTGACCCTCTGGAATTTTACCTAGGGCTAGAAGGGGTGTCATCCTCACGAACATTTTTCCAAAATCATAATTTTAGAGCTTTTAAAATCATATAGTGATGGTTGGTTAAGTGGTAAAGTTGGTATTTTTTAACTAAAACAAATTAGGAGTTGATTTCTTTACCCCCCAAATTTAGGTCCAAACTTTACCCCTCTCAAATTTTGACTCAAGGTTTGCCATTGGGGCCATTTATTCCAGTCAAGATATACTGTTGATTGTTATGTGGTTTTTGTGAGAAAGGCTCGAGTGTTTTAGTTTTATTCACCTTGAATGTAATTTTCAGTTCAGTTGCTGGGTAAAGTTGAGCTCTATTCAAGGCTGATAGTTTTTGTTTAGTTGAGTTTGGGGACGTTAAGTTTCAACTATTTGAGGCTTGTTACTCAAAAAGTAATACACGGAAAAGTTTGGGTAAGTTTTTTTCTGTTCAAAGATTGTAAGTTTACATAATTATAAAGCTAATAATTGTTGTGGACAACTAATACATATAGTTCAGGATGTAGTCGTAAAGAATTGCGTGTACTTTAGCATAACATTATAGAAAGATTCCCCATTACTTTCAGATGTAGTATTATGATGATGTTCTTGATTCTATTGCTGATCATCGATGTCTAACTTAGTTTCAGCTAATACTTCAGGATCGTAGGCACCGAAGGGCTCGAGCAAATAGCACAGAAATTGAATCTTCAGAGAGGGAATTTTCAGACACAGACAAAAGTGACAATCCAGACTCAAGGTCAGATGGTCGAAGGCATAGACGCGTTTCAGGATGATCTCTTGTAAGAGTATTGTGATTACTTGATTCCACTGGTTTTGAACTTAGATTCAAAGTTTTCAGATCCCAAATGACCAACTTTCGTCTTCTATTCCACTTGTATGAGTATTGTGATTATTCATTTTTGTGACTTCGTTCAGTATGAGGTGTAGGAATTTGTATTTTTGTGTATGAAAGTAGTTCGCGAACGAGCTATGAACTCGATGAAGGGGAGGAGGTTGTACAGTAGTATAGTCATTCTAAGCAATTCAAATTTATTTTTCTGTATCAAGGCGCTGTTGTTGTAGAAAATGATAATGCGGAAATAATAACGTAGAGATTTGTGTTTAGAGTTTTGAATACTTAATTTGTATTGATTTATCAATAAGTGGAACACCTCTATTTATACATGAGATTAGAATTAAAAAGAAGGAAATAAAATATTAACCTAAATCTAAATAATAGGAAACAAAATAAACTTAATATCTTAAAAATTGAAAAATATCTTAACTTTTTAAAACATAATATTTTGAAATAATATTATTCTTATTTTATTCTACTTTTTATTTTCCTACACTCCCCCTCAAGTTAGGTCTCGGGATCACCGAAGCCGAACATGCACAATAATTTTCAAATCTTCGAATCCAATTGCTTTTAATAGAAAGTCTAATAGTTGATCTTTCGATTTTACAAAGCGCATTTTGATGATCTCATCGGCAAATTTGTCATAATTTATTTTCAATTTTTCGAGTTTGGAAAAAAGGTCAAGAAACAAATTGAGTTGATTTATTTTATTCTTTGGGACAACGCTTTGAATTTTAGGTTGTTGGATTTTAGGCTCACGTGAGTTAGATTGTGAAGGAAGAGGAGTGAGTTGGGCTGGGAACTCACGAAAAACATGGGTTGAGTAAAGAAATGGTTCATGGGAATTCGTTGGGGTAGGGTTTTATTATTTTGTGCCTCCATATAAAAAGGAATTAAAATAAGGAAATAAAATATTACTCTCCTCATTCACGGTCTCCTCTGTCCTTCTCACTTTTGAACTAAGTTTCTCTTTCTCATTTTTTTCGATCTTTAACTCACCGTGAACACCGGTATTGGTGGTGGTAGTAGAATCAGTGACACCTAGAAAATTCTCTATACCTTAATTTGTTGAGAATTTTTTCTTTTAAACCTTGGTTTCGGAGGTCTTGATCTCGGTTTTGGGTTTGATTATTAATTACAGGTTTCAGGTTTTCTTCTTCTTCTTCTTCCTTATCTCCTATATTTCTCCCCCTTGCGACCTCACGCTGGATGGGAACGTTCACGGGCAAATTTTGGCCCGTATAGAGTATGAATCCAAGTCCATAATTCATGAGCAGTAGTAGTGAATGAAATAACAAGGTCGATAATGTCAGAGTTAATACATGCAAGAATCCATGACATAACTCTGCTATCATATTGTTTCGATTGTAGAGTTATGGTCGTCAGGGGAATGACGGTGATATGATTGAGCATCCCCCGATCACCAAGTTCGATTTCCATTTCTTTACACCACTTGGTGTAATTTTTTCCATTAAAGTTTTCGGATACCTTTGGTTTCTTATTGATTTTTGGTTTTGTATTGATTTTTTGGTTTCTTTGTTGGAAATGAGGATAATTTGCTCAACCTCTGCCAATAAAAACATCATGTTTTTCATCTGATTTTTTGGGTTGGTTTGGTTTTGATTTGTTTTTGTTTGGATCGATTTTGGTCGATTATGATCAATGGTAAAATAACGATAAAGTTTTTCCGTTCAAGAAAACCTTACGGCTCTGATAACATATAGAAAATCATAATGCGGAAATAATAATGTAGAGATTTGTGTTTAGGGTTTTGAATATTTGGTTTGTATTGATTTATCAATCTATTTATACATGAGATTAGGACTAAAAATAAGGAAACAAAATATTAATCTAAACCTAAATAATAGGTAACAAAATAACCTTAATATCCTAAATATTAAAAAAAAATCTTAAATTTCTAAAAACATAATATTCTGAATAATAATATCTTTATTTTATTCTACTTTTTATTTTCCTACAGCTGTGTCTTTGTTACAAACGTTCACATCCGTTGGATCCTCAAATTCATTGATATTTGATATGTGAATTGGGAGTTATTAAATATCGCCACCTCTTTTCATTTTATCGCCATCCCTTCCAAATGAAATTACGAATTTGCCCTTGATTTTTAAAAAATTACAATTTTGCCACTCCCTATAAATTTCTTATTTATAATAATAATAATAATAATAATAATAATAATAAATAATAACAACAACAATAATAATAATTAACTTTTTTATATTCTTCAAAAAGAATATAAATAAAATTAATAATAATAACAGTAATAATAATAATAGTAACAATAATAATAAAATTAAAAATAATAATAATTATTCAAAAAGAAAAAAAAAAAAAAAAATGAATCGCCTAGAACCGGGCGATTCATTTTTTTTTTCTTTTCTTTTTGGAAAATTTATATTAATTATAATGGAATTTTGGAAACAGAAATTGTATAAGTTGAAAGTTGAAACTGCTAGCAAAATACTAATTAATTAAGATCTAATAATTAGGGGTGCATTACTATGTTCACACTTCTTGAAAAGTACTACTCACAAAATAAATATGTTCACACTTCTCAATGTTGGAAATGATGCATAGATAAATGTACCCCTAATAATAATAATAATAATAATAATTATTATTATTAATATAAATTTTTCAAAAAGAAAAAAAAAATTCAATCGCCTAGAACCGGGCGATTGGACCCCTGTTCAATCGCCACTTTTTTGGCGATTGAACCGGGGTCCAATCACTCAGTTCTGGGCAATTTAATTTTTTTTTCTTTTTGAATAATAATTATTATTTTTAATTTTATTATTGTTGTTATTATTATTATTATTAATTTTATTTATATTCTTTTTGAAGAATATAAAAAAGTTAATTATTATTATTATTGTTGTTATTGATATTATTATTATTATTATTATTATTATTATAAATAAGAAATTTGTAGAAATTTGTAGGGAGTGGCAAAGTTGTAATTCTTTAAAAATTAGGGGCAAATTTATAATTTCATTTGGAAGGGGGTGGCGATAAAATAAAAAGGATGACGAAGTTTAAAGATCGGGTTTTTTTATTGATATTACAGTACTTGTAATGCCAAGATAAGGGAACTATAGCAGAAAGATGGCCGACATGTTGCTATGACAAGTAGCAGTTTTGGACTCCTGGCAGTGACAATGAGCCAATGACATGTTACCTTTCCTTGTTCCTGCATGTTTTAGATTTTCACTTTTTAGATTCTCTGAATCTCCTGCATGTTTTAAATACTCATTTTTTTTAAATTTTATTGTATTATTAGTATATTATTAGTCGAGTGGATTTTATGTTTTAAATACTCATTTTGTTTGAGGACAAAGCAAGAGATGAAAGGAATGCCCGCATGAAATGAAGAATTTGAGTTGTGGGGCAATTAGAGGGGTGGCTAAATGTTTTGACTCCCCTGCATAATTTTTTAATTTAACTTTTGTATTTAATCTAATGTTGAAGGGTGACCAAGTTAGAAGTAATAATGTTTATAGTAAATTAAAGGTCCATTTTGTTAGTTGTATTAAATGGTGTTGATAGGATTATGATAATGATTTACAGTGTAAAATTTTATTAAAAATTTTACGTCATTTTTATGGTGATGAAACTTTAATCATAAAGAAGTTGCATTTTTTTTAACAAATTACCATTACTACCTAATATCATATTTCCCAATAATAATGCATTGGAATAAATTTTATGAAAAAAAAAGATGATTGAAGTTGAACAAGCATAACCATCGAGGTAGCCAAGAGATTTTTCAACTAAATTTACTAGTTTTTATTCCCATTACCACCGTTTAATATCACCTACCAAACGAGCCGTAAGTACAATGTATAAAAGTCATTGTAAAATTTCAAGGGCATGACAATGGTTTACTTGTTCGTCTTTCTTTCATTTAAAATTTGGCTTCACTATTAAATAATTGCACTTGTTGATGAAATTAAAATGAATTTGTGATTTTATGTAAACAGTTAATGAAAACATTAAATTGAGAAAGATGAAGATTATATATTTTAATCAATCGGTGATACTAATGCTTAGCAACATCATCGAATTATATAAATGGACGCTTATAAATTAATTTAAGATCTATTTTCTCTGTTTCATGAGTTTATTAAAGTTTTTTTTTCTAAAAGCTCACATATTTTTTGAACCATAACAAAATCTAAAAAACTAAATAGAAGGCCGCTATGAAGGATAGGACCTAAACATTTAAATATAGTACATTATCTTATTGGGGATGATAAAAACCCACCACCAGCTGTTTGAAGTTGAGGGCTGCCAACTCATTATTTCCACACAGTATATTCATAACATAGTATATATGTATAGTTTGTAAGACATATAAAGAATAAGATAGAAAATAGATTAAATAATATAATAAGGCATTTTGCCTTCTTCTTGTATAGCCTGCATCCCTTCCCTGTAATGCATGTTCTTCTTCACTCAAGCTTACTCATGATACAGTTCAATGGATAAATAACAAAGCAAGTGTAGATTCTGATCTTCATCATGGTATCAGAGCCAACTGATTAATGGTCGCCTTTCAGATTCATCCGCAGAATTCTTTTTCTGGTATTTTTTTGGAAGTTCTTGCCATCATTCTTTGAGGATTTCTGATCGTTTTCTTTGAATTTCGTTCGTTTCTTCACCTATTTTGTGGTATAATCTTCTTTTATCAATTCTTCTCCTGTTATTCCTTGCAAATTTTAATCAGTTTCTCTTGCACTCTATGTGTTTGATGTTTTGCCTTCATTTCTTGATTGATCGCATTAATCTGTTTTTTCTTTGATCTTCATTCACCTGTTTTCAAATCTATCATCATGACTGACCATACCACAACAAAATTATCTCTCAATTCTAATCCAGCTAGCATATACTACATTCACCCATCTGAAAATAACACAAAGCCTTTGAGTTCCATCAAGTTTGCTGGTAATGGCTTCACTGATTGGAAGCGTTCTGTTGTTATCACTCTTTCAGCCAGAAACAAACTCGGTTTCCTTAATGGAGATTATCCTGAACCTGAACCTAACACATCTGAACATGCTGCTTGGATTAAATGTAATGATTTGATAATATCTTGGCTTCTTTATTCTTTAGATACACAAATAGCCAAATCTGTGCTTTACTTCAAAACTGCTTCAGAAATTTGGATTGATCTTGAAGAAAGATTTGGTTATACCTCTGGAGCTCAATTATATGACCTTGAACAACAGTTATATGAATTACATCAAGGAACACAGTCCATTTCTGAGTATTACACTAGGCTCAAAGTCCTATGGGATGAACTAAATTCAGCATTTCCTCTACCTACTTGCACTTGTAACAAGTGCACATGTAATCTCACTCAGAAGATTTTCAAGGCTCAACAAGATCAAAGGCTTATCCAATTTCTGATGAAAGTCAGTGAACACCTTACTCATGTTAGAAGTAGCATCCTGATGCAACAGCCTCTTCCACCTGTTTCTCATGCTTATAGACTGCTTGCACAAGAGGAGAAGCACAAAGAAATCACAAATCAATCAGCATCTTCAACTGATCATATGGCATTCAATGTTCAGAGGTCTTTTCCCCTCAAGCCATATTCAGCCAACAGAACCTTTAATAGCAATAATCAACAGAAATTCAATGGTAGTTCTGGTTCTAATCAAAAGTACAATTCAGGCAATTTTGACAACCAACAAAGATATAGCAGCAAGAGACCAAGTTCTTCCTATTACTGCACACATTGCAAGATCTATGGGCATAGTAATTCAAGGTGTTTCGAATTACATGGTTATCCCCCTGGTTTTAAAGGCTTCAAAAACAAAAATGTTGCTGCTTTAACTCAACAGTCCACTGATTTACAAGATCCTCCTGACAATCCAAAAAATGCCACTATTCCCATGGAAGAATACAAATATCTTTTACAATGTATGCACAAGCAGGAAATACCACACACTCAGTCTACTTCATCTGATACTCTCCACTCAGCTCAAGCTCAATTAGCGGATAAGATATGCTTGTTATCTTTTATGAAGTCCTCCTGGATTCTGGATAGTGGTGCAACAAATCATTTTTGTTCAGACCTCAATTTTTTTGATGAATGGCAATCTGTTGATGGAAATGAAAATTTTATCACAATACCTAATAGAACTAAAATACCAGTCAAACATGTTGGCACTGTGAAATTATCTGATAAACTCAAGCTTCTTAATGTGCTTTATGTACCTGACTTTGAATTTAACCTCATTTCTGTACACAAGTTATCTACTGATCTTGATTGCAAAATCACCTTTTCTGGTGACAAGTGTTTCCTTCAGGCTCAGAAGTTGAGAGAGCCAGCACTTCTTCTTGGTAGGCTGAGAGGTGGTCTTTATCACATTAAAGATTCTCTCTGTTACAAGGATTCTCACTCACCTGTTCACTCTTATGTTTCAAGCAAATGCTTGAATGCTACCACGGAAGCGCAGTTGTAGCACCTCAGACTTGGTCATCTTCCCTTCAAACAAGTAAAGTCTCTTTTTCCCCATCAACTGAAAACGGAAGACATCATCTGTAAGATTTGTCCTCTAGCTAGACAAACTAGATTTCCTTTTGAAAATAGTTCAATAAAGAGTTTGAAGCCCTTTCAATTGATACATGTAGACTTGTGGGGTCCTTACAAGGTAAAGAATCATAATGGTTTTAATCAGTTTGTGACTATTGTGGATGATTACACTAGGCATGTATGGATTACATTGATCAAATATAAGTCTGATGTAATTTCAGTTTTGAAGAATTTTATTCATTATGTTGAAACACAATTTTCCTCCACTGTTATGTGTTTAAGAAGTGATAATGCTAGAGAAATTAAGGAAGGTGAAATGAAGCTGTTTTTACTAAATAAAGGTATCATACATCAAACAAGTTGTCCTGAGACTCCACAGCAAAATGGAGTAGTTGAGAGAAAGCATAGACATTTACTCGAAACTGCAAGAGCTCTACACTTTCAAGCCAAGTTGCCATCTAAGTTCTGGGGGAAATCTTTGTTATGTGCTGCACACATAATCAATAGGATGCCACTCAAAAGCATAAACCAAAGTTCACCTTATGGAAGGTTATTTGGGCAAAAACCTTCCTTACAGCATCTCAAATGCTATGGCTGCCTCTGTTTTACCTCCACATTGTCCAATAACAGAACAAAGTTTGATACCAGGGCAAGGCTATGTGTTTTCATTGGGTATCCACCACATCAGAAGGCTTACAAGGTACTTGATCTTCTCACCAACACCATACATATTTCTAGAGATGTTGTGTTCCATGAGCAACATTTTCCATTCCACCACCATACCTCAAATTCTGATCTTGCATCCATACCCTTCCATGATATTTTCTTACCTCATATCACTTCTCATTCATCTAACATACTAGATGATGAACCATATATTTTTCAACACTCTGCTCCTATTATAGACAATGATCACTGTTGATTCAATTAGGAACGGGAACAGCAACAAGAGGGGGGGTGAATTGTTGTTGTTGCAAGTTTAAGCGATTGTGCCCTGTTTTTGCGGAATTATTCAAAATAAATAAAGCTTAAACTAAGAGCAAAATAACAAGAGAGACGCACGATTTTACGTGGAAACCTTTTGGGCCTAAACAAAAGGAAAAACCATGACCACTTGGGATTTCTAACAACTTCACTATGTTTAAGGCAATTAGTTACAATTACAATAAACACCTTACTTCACTCGAAGCGAAACAACTAGGCCAACTCTTCACTCTCTAATTGCTTTACTCAAAGCAACAAACTTAGCTTTACAATAAGCTAATCCTCTCTAGCTTCACTAAAAGCTATCTAACTTCCCCCTTAGACTCACCCGAGTCTAATTACATAAACTCTCAAAATCCCTTACAAAAAGGATAGAAATTCTCTAAAATAAATCAAAGAGTTGCACAAGTAAATATTATGAATTAATTGGCAATTTAAAAGCACAAAATATTACTTGTAGAATTTCAAAATCAAACGCACAAAAATTATTTTTCTCTTAAAGCATGCGTTAATTCTCTTTGAAAAACCGAGCTAGTTAGCTTATTTATAATAAAATAAATTTCTAAAAATAGAAAAATATTCCAACCCATTATCCTTAGTCATGGATCAATGAATGATGCTGAATGAATCACAAAACGGTTAATACTTCAGCCTTTGAATAAATCAAACAAACGGTTAAGGCAATCAGTAACCGCTATTTCCTGATAACCGCTGTTCCCTGATAACCGCTGTTCCCTAATAACCGCTGTTCCCTAAAGTAGCAGTTTCTTCAGTAGTAATTCCTGTTCCCCAAATTAATGGCTGGAACTTCATGCTATTTTTAGAAAACGGTTTAGTAAAACGGTTATCTTTTGACTAATTCTAAAAACGGTTATCTTTTGACTAAATCTTAGAAAATGGTTATTTTTACTATTTTTAGGAAAAGATTAATTTTATTATTTTTCAGAAAATCCAAAAATAATTAAGACCTAACTGCTGTTCCTACGTTTTAGTAGATCCAAGTTTATCTCCTAAAAATAAGGAATTAATCTTGAAACCACCACGTAAGGAATTTTAGAAATTCTTTTTGCCAATTAACTTTAATAAACTAATGCAACCAATTAATTAAAAATACATTAACTAAAAAAATAAAAGATAGAATTTATTAGCTAACGTAAATTGACTTCAGTTTGGGAACACTGCGCTGTCTCCAAATTCCAACTTGCTAGAACATCAAACCTGGGAACAGTAGACTTCCTGTCTCCATTTTACATCCCACGTGATATACTCTTCTAACATCTCTTGAAACCTTTTGACATGTATATTCCCATGAACTAAGCCATAGGTACTATCAACGATCACAATTAATCGGATATCGACCTGCACAAAATCTCTAAACACATATTTGCTAAAGTGTAGTCATCATCAAAACTCAAGAGGTCCAACAATCACCTTCCTCCAACTTCTGACTTATTAAATGATTTCCCTGCAATAACCACTGATCCTACCACTTCATCCTCTCAAACAAGGCAATCTACCAGAATACATAAACCTCCTTCATATCTCAATGATTATCTCTGTTCAACCATCTCTTCTTCCAACTTCAAATGTAATGCAGTTGAATATTCTAGCCTACCTCAGCAACATCAAGCTTTGTTAGCCCATAGTTCACAAATTCCTGAACCAACATCTTTCTTGGAAGTAGCTTCTGATCAAAATTGGGTTCGAGCAATGGAGCAGGAGCTACAAGCCTTGAGAGCTAATGAGACTTGGGAAGTTGTGCCCTTACCAACACACAAGAAACCCATTGGATGTAAATGGGTATACAAGCTCAAACTCAAATCAGATGGCAGCATCGAAAGGTTTAAAGCTAGGCTAGTGGCAAAGGGGTTTACACAAAATTATGGTATTGACTTTGAAGAAACTTTCTCACCTGTCATCAAAATGCCTACCATCAGATGCTTACTTGCCCTAGCAGCACAGAAAAATTGGGATTTACATAAATTAGATGTAAATAATGCTTTTCTTCATTGAGACCTACATGAAGAAGTCTACATGAAGATGCCAGAAGGAATTCCAAATCCAAATGGATATGTTTGTAAGTTAAAGAAGTCCATCTACGGATTAAAATAAGCTTCGAGACAATGGTTCTCTAAATTAGTTAAGAAAAATTAGTTAAGAAACTACAAACTCAAGGCTTCATTCAATCCAAAAATGACTACTCTTTATTCATCAAAAGAGAGGGTGATCAGTTGACTTTGGCCGCTGTTTATGTAGATGACATCATTCTTACGGGGAATCACACACCTACTATTTTGGCCTTAAAACATCATTTACACACAACATTCAGCATTAAAGATTTAGGCACTCTTCATTTCTTCTTAGGCATGGAAATATGTAAGGCTTCTGCTGGTATAGTCTTAACACAACACAAATTCACCAAGGAATTGCTCAAGTTCAGTGGTCTTGATCTATCTCGAAGAACTACCACTCCTCTTCCCTCATCTTTCAAATTACATCCAAACATAGGAAGTCCTTATTCTGATCCAGCCTTCTACAGATCATTAGTTGGAAAGCTAAACTTTCTTACTCACAACAGGCCTGACCTTACCTTTGCTGTTCAAACCTTGAGTCAGTTCATGCAAGATCCCAAGGTTCCTCATATGCAGGCCTTACACCATACATTAAGATATGTTGCTGGGTCCATTGGTCAAGGCATTCTACTAAAAGCTGGTGAACGTCTTTCTCTTATTGGGTATTCAGATTCAGATTGGGCCACTTGTCCCACTACTAGAAGGTCCATAACGGGATATCTTGTATTATTTGGAGGATCACCAGTCTCATGGAAAAGCAAGAAACAATCCACCATATCCAAGTCTTCCTCAGAAGCAGAGTATCGTGCCATGGCTGCAGTTGCTTCTGAAATTACTTGGTTAGTACGTTTACTAGATGAGATTGGAGTATCAAATTTAAAACCTGTCACTATATATTGTGATAATCAATCAGCTATCAGCATTGGCAAGAATCCTGTGCATCATGAGCGTACAAAACACATTGAAATAGATTCTCATTTCACTCGAGAAAAGGTCCTTGATGGTTTGTTACAGTTGCAATATCTTCCCACTTCTCAACAATTAGCACGATGCATTCACTAAGAATCTGTCTGCAGCACAACTACAATATTTGATGACCAAGCTAGGTCTAGTTCAAGCCACCATCCCTAGCTTGAGGGGGGGTATTGGGGATGATAAAAACCCACCACTAGCTGTTTGAAGTTGAGGGCTGCCAACTCATTATTGCCACACAGTATATTCATAACATAGTATATATATATATATAGTTTGTAACACATATAAAGAATAAGATAGAAAATAGATTAAATAATATAATAAGGCATTTTGCCTTCTTCTTGTATAGCCTGCATCCCTTCCCTGTAATGCATGTTCTTCTTCACTCAAGCTTACTCATGATACAGTTCAATGGATAAATAACAAAGCAAGTGTAGATTCTGATCTTCATCATATCTTCTTCTTTCTTGTTTTCTATTTCATCGGCTATCAAGTGGTATCAGTCGCTTTTTATGTTGAGTTTTTAGGATTGTAAACGATGATGTATTAGAGTTCGAACAATGTGTTTCAAACTATAATATTGCCAAGATCGAGTGTATGAAGTTTAGTGATAAACAAATTACGCTATCAATGATATCAACGTTTGTAGGAGAAAGTAAAGCAATAAAAACGACACAAAGATTTAACGAGGTTCACCCAACTTAGGCTACGTCCTCCGGTGTGTAGTATCTCTTATATTATCAAAGGAGTTCAAAGAACTCTCAAATATGGAGAATTACAATAGAGAAGAGATATAGGCTAGTGTTTGGTTTGGGGTGTATTTTGTGGATCATTACAATGTGAGTACGAGAGCTCTATATATAGTATTAGATACAAGAATATCAATAGCTCACTTGAATAAGTAGTTAATATTGATATGAAATAGCTCCAGGGATTTGAAAGGTCGAAAATCAGCATCCCATGCACATCAGATTATCCGCTCGACCGGATCAGAGAGCTCGCTCGGTCGAGCGAGCATCAGCTGCATTCTAGAGCATTCTGTCTGACCGCTCGACCTACCAATATGGCTCGCTCGGTCGAGCGGGTAGGTCGAGCGACCTCTCTGCTTCCTCTGTCAGAATTCTGATCGAGCTACAATAAATCAAACCCTTTCTACTTCTTCATTAATCTTCATTAACACCCATAATTCTTCATGAATACTCTCTACATAATTACACCCATTTGGTTTCCACAAAACCAAGAGTCACACACATGAATACACACTTCAATTGTGCACTCAAGTCACACTAATCACAACAAGGATATTTATTTTATCATTGTACCGTTCTTTTATGATTGTTTTTGTTTTTTGAGTAATTATTATTCGATCATTTTTTTTTCATCGGGGCAAAATTAAGATGATGCAATTGTTTTGTTGTCTTTTTTTTTTTTTTTTTTTTTTTTTTTCCGGTGATATCAATTGCCTTGCTTTATGTTTTTCACTGTTTTTTTTAATGGAATATCGTGAAATTTCCATGATTCAATAGTTTATTTCATGATCTCAAATTGCTTCCGCTGCCTTTTCAATTGCATTTTCATTTTTTTTGTTCCCGGTTTGAAGGGAAATCAGTTGCATTCTTTTGGTGTCTACAGTTAATGAGATTAGTTGTTTTACTTGCATTCAGTTTTTTTTCGATTTTTAAGGAAATTCATTTATTTTTATTTATTTAAGTATTCATCTCTAGTACATGGGAGTATTGATTTTAATTAGTTTCCTAAGTTTTAGGAAAATTAGTTTTATTTAAAATCAAGATTAAGAGAATTCAGTTTTTTTTAAGGTCTTAGAATGAGTTAATATTATTATTAAGTCAATGTTTATATTTTTTTTTCAGAAATTAGTTTCAAAATTCCTAAGATTATTAAGTTCCTATTTTTTTGGTTTATGGTTTGATCATCCAAACTCTTATAAGTTTTGCGAAACACGTTTTTTTCTTGGAATTATGTTTTTTTTTAATTGACTCGTATTACAATAATTTAATGTTATTGTAAAAAAGGATATTCATAATAATTTAAGTTTAATTATAATGTGGTTTTAAATATACCGGAGGTAATTTAGTAGATACAATAAGTCGCCAAAGTGACCTCTTTTGTTGAAATTAAATTACTAACATTATAAAAGGATGGTTCATATAAATTATTATTATTGATCGGCTCAAAAGAAGGTCCGTAATAATATACTTGTGTAAATTTTTATTTTTTTCGGGTAGTGATAAACGTGTGATATTTATAAGGATTACGTACACGTGACTATTTAATCGTACAAAAGGAAGGTTTTACAGTCGACGTGTTATTTATTATCAGTGTATAATTACTGCAACACGATGTCACTAAGAAGTTAGTATTTTCATCCGAAGATGGAATACTAATAGAAAATCGACATCTTGTAATGAGATTTTACTAAATTAAACTTAATATTATTGATTTAAGAATTAAAGTCTGTGAGCTTATTATGTTTATTTTTTTTGTTCTCTGTCAGCTATGTCTAATCCTACTAATGTTACTTCCAACATCAATTTAATTCCTATGTTGAATGGCTTAAATTTTAAAGAATGGAAAGAAAAATTTTCGATTGTTCTTGGAGTTATAGATCTCGACCTTGCGTTAAGGGTTGACTCTCCCGCCCCAGCTACTGATTTGAGTACCTCTGATCAAAAGAGTGAGTTTGAAAGGTGGGAGAGATCGAATTGCATGTGTATGATGATTATAAAAAGGGCCATTCCTGAAGCATTCAGGGGTGCAATGTCTGATGACATAACTAAGCTAAAGCTTTCCTTACAGATATCGAAAAAGGTTTTATCAAAAATGAAAAAGCTGAAATTGGTACAATTTTGACAACCTTAATTTCAATGAGATATAAAGGTAATGATAATATCAGGGAGTACATAATGGAAATGTCTCATCTAGCTTCAAAACTAACAACACTAAACCTTGAAATTTTTGAGGATGTAATAGTGTACTTGGTTTTGATATCTCTTCCTGCAAGTTTTAATCAGTTTAAGGTGAGCTATAATTTTCAAAAAGAGACTTGATCTCTGAATGAGCTCATCTCACATTGTGTACAGGAAGAGAAAAGGTTGAAGCTAGAAAAGATTAAAAGTGCTCGTCTTGCCTTTACCTCGAAATCTAAAAGGAAAAGGCCACAGAAGAAAGAAGTTGCAGATAAAGATTTTCAAAAGAAACAACAAAAGGATAAATCAACCAACGTTGAAAATAAGGGTTGCTTCTTTTGTGGAAATCCTAGTCACAGGATGAAGCAATGCAACAATTATCATGCTTGGCTTGCTAAGAAAGGTATGCTTCTTAGTTTGGTTTGTTCTGAGGTTAATTTGGTTTCAGTGCCTAGACACACATGGTGGATAAATTCTGGTGCAACCACTCATATCAGTGTGTCTTTGTAGGGTTGCTTGAGTTGCCGAAAACCAACTGATGGTGAAAGGTACATCTATGTGGGAGACTGCAAGACGGTTGAAGTACAAGCGATTGAAAGGTTTAGATTATTTTTAAAGACTGGATTTGTAGAAATACTAATGGATGATCGAATGCAACAAGAGGGGGGGGGGGGGGGGGGGGGTGAATTGTTGTGTAGTAGGTTTAATATTTTTGCCTCTAATTTTTGCGGAATTATATTAAGTAAAGGACAAAACTTAAACTTAAAAACGAAAAGAAAAATAATAAAGGAGACAAAGATTTTACGTGGAAACCTTCTTGGCCTAATAAGAAGGAAAAACCACGACCCCCCGGGATTTCAAAATTCTCACTATGTTTAGGCAATTAGTTACAATTACACAAAACAATGTTTGCTTCACTTGAAGCTTCTCAATTCTCTAAATGCTTTACTCAAAGCTTCTCTACTTAGGCCCACTTCTCTTCTCTTCTCTTCTCTTCTCCTTCTCTTTCTCTTCTCTCGATTCTATTCTCTATTCCCTTAGACTTCCCATAAGTCTAATTACAACAAAACACTCAAATACCCTTTACAAGGCCAATTCTCATAAAGATCAAAATGAAATTGTTGCTTTAAGAAAAATATTATAAATTAATTGGCATTTAAAACTTAGAATATTTTTCTCAATTAATTCTCCCTTAGATGGACACTCTCAATGCAACATTCATCCATCCATGCATACTGAACCGTAATTTCCCTCTTTTATAAGGGGAACAGCAGACAGTGCACTCAGCCCACGTTCTCCACGAGTTGCACATATCCCACGTTCTCCATAACTTACTTGCTCCCAAAGAAAATGGAAAGTTAGTTAAAGGTAGGAGTGGAATGTAACTGCTGTACACATGCACGGTTAAAACATCATGGATTAAGTAAGATCCTAATTTATAGGAGACCAATTCAAAGAAGAGAACAAGTCTCTTGAATTTCCGAGTTTATAGGAGATAAACAAGGAATTGATTTTCTCCATGTTTTTAGGCGAATTAGAAAATATTTTGCCAATTAATAAATAAATTTAATTAAGCAACTAATTAAATTTTGACCTTTTACATTAACTAAAAACAGAAAACATAATTTTCGTAACTTCCAGTTAATGTCTTCTTCGGACCTGTATCGTGAGGAACAGCACACTGTCTCCATCTACAACTTTCGTCAGAACTTCAACTCTAAGAACAGCAGACTGTTTTCCAGAGCAATTTCCCAACTTCTTGGATATTTGAGACATGTACTTCTTCCACGAATCAAGTCATAGGCTTCATCAACGATTCACATTAAATCGGATATATACCTACAAAACAATCTCTAATAATATGTTTGTTTATTTAAAAGTAAAGTCATCATCAAAACCTTAAGAGGCCAACAGGATTTTATTTGGATCTTAATGAAACATTTATTGTTTCATCTTTTCAACGAAATTTGATTTCAACTTCTACTTTGGACAAATTGTGTTTTTCTTGTGCATTTTGAAATGAAATTTTCAGTTTGTTTCATGATTCAAAGTTGGTTGGTTCTGGTTCTTTATTGTTAATGATAATCTGTATACAATTGATTCCATGGCTTCATATAATGAATCCTTACAATAACCTTCACGAGGAATAAAAAGAAAGGCAACTAATGAAAATACAACGTCATTATGGCACAAGATATTAGGCCAAATCTCTATAAGGAGAATGGAAACGCTTGTGTCTGATGCCATTTTAGGACCTTTAATTTTCACAGACATGGATGTGTGTATTGAATGTATTAAAGGAAAACAAACCAATCAAAGGCGATATTCAGATTAATTTAAGTTTAATTATAGTGAGGTTTTAAATATACCGGAGGTAATTTAGTAGATATAATAAGTCGCCAAAGTGACCTCTTTTGTTGAAATTAAATTACTAACATTATAAAAGGATGGTTCATATAAATTATTATTATTGATCGGCTCAAAAGAAGGTCCGTAATAATATACTTGTGTAAATTTTTATTTTTTTCGGGTAGTGATAAACGTGTGATATTTATAAGGATTACGTACACGTGACTATTTAATCGTACAAAAGGAAGGTTTTACAGTCGACGTGTTATTTATTATCAGTGTATAATTACTGCAACACGATGTCACTAAGAAGTTAGTATTTTCATCCGAAGATGGAATACTAATAGAAAATCGACATCTTGTAATGAGATTTTACTAAATTAAACTTAATATTATTGATTTAAGAATTAAAGTCTGTGAGCTTATTATGTTTATTTTTTTTGTTCTCTGTCAGCTATGTCTAATCCTACTAATGTTACTTCCAACATCAATTTAATTCCTATGTTGAATGGCTTAAATTTTAAAGAATGGAAAGAAAAATTTTCGATTGTTCTTGGAGTTATAGATCTCGACCTTGCGTTAAGGGTTGACTCTTCCGCCCCAGCTACTGATTTGAGTACCTCTGATCAAAAGAGTGAGTTTGAAAGGTGGGAGAGATCGAATTGCATGTGTATGATGATTATAAAAAGGGCCATTCCTGAAGCATTCAGGGGTGCAATGTCTGATGACATAACTAAGCTAAAGCTTTCCTTACAGATATCGAAAAAGGTTTTATCAAAAATGAAAAAGCTGAAATTGGTACAATTTTGACAACCTTAATTTCAATGAGATATAAAGGTAATGATAATATCAGGGAGTACATAATGGAAATGTCTCATCTAGCTTCAAAACTAACAACACTAAACCTTGAAATTTTTGAGGATGTAATAGTGTACTTGGTTTTGATATCTCTTCCTGCAAGTTTTAATCAGTTTAAGGTGAGCTATAATTTTCAAAAAGAGACTTGATCTCTGAATGAGCTCATCTCACATTGTGTACAGGAAGAGAAAAGGTTGAAGCTAGAAAAGATTAAAAGTGCTCGTCTTGCCTTTACCTCGAAATCTAAAAGGAAAAGGCCACAGAAGAAAGAAGTTGCAGATAAAGATTTTCAAAAGAAACAACAAAAGGATAAATCAACCAACGTTGAAAATAAGGGTTGCTTCTTTTGTGGAAATCCTAGTCACAGGATGAAGCAATGCAACAATTATCATGCTTGGCTTGCTAAGAAAGGTATGCTTCTTAGTTTGGTTTGTTCTGAGGTTAATTTGGTTTCAGTGCCTAGACACACATGGTGGATAAATTCTGGTGCAACCACTCATATCAGTGTGTCTTTGTAGGGTTGCTTGAGTTGCCGAAAACCAACTGATGGTGAAAGGTACATCTATGTGGGAGACTGCAAGACGGTTGAAGTACAAGCGATTGAAAGGTTTAGATTATTTTTAAAGACTGGATTTGTAGAAATACTAATGGATGATCGAATGCAACAAGAGGGGGGGGGGGGGGGGGGGGGGGGTGAATTGTTGTGTAGTAGGTTTAATATTTTTGCCTCTAATTTTTGCGGAATTATATTAAGTAAAGGACAAAACTTAAACTTAAAAACGAAAAGAAAAATAATAAAGGAGACAAAGATTTTACGTGGAAACCTTCTTGGCCTAATAAGAAGGAAAAACCACGACCCCCCGGGATTTCAAAATTCTCACTATGTTTAGGCAATTAGTTACAATTACACAAAACAATGTTTGCTTCACTTGAAGCTTCTCAATTCTCTAAATGCTTTACTCAAAGCTTCTCTACTTAGGCCCACTTCTCTTCTCTTCTCTTCTCTTCTCCTTCTCTTTCTCTTCTCTCGATTCTATTCTCTATTCCCTTAGACTTCCCATAAGTCTAATTACAACAAAACACTCAAATACCCTTTACAAGGCCAATTCTCATAAAGATCAAAATGAAATTGTTGCTTTAAGAAAAATATTATAAATTAATTGGCATTTAAAACTTAGAATATTTTTCTCAATTAATTCTCCCTTAGATGGACACTCTCAGTGCAACATTCATCCATCCATGCATACTGAACCGTAATTTCCCTCTTTTATAAGGGGAACAGCAGACAGTGCACTCAGCCCACGTTCTCCACGAGTTGCACATATCCCACGTTCTCCATAACTTACTTGCTCCCAAAGAAAATGGAAAGTTAGTTAAAGGTAGGAGTGGAATGTAACTGCTGTACACATGCACGGTTAAAACATCATGGATTAAGTAAGATCCTAATTTATAGGAGACCAATTCAAAGAAGAGAACAAGTCTCTTGAATTTCCGAGTTTATAGGAGATAAACAAGGAATTGATTTTCTCCATGTTTTTAGGCGAATTAGAAAATATTTTGCCAATTAATAAATAAATTTAATTAAGCAACTAATTAAATTTTGACCTTTTACATTAACTAAAAACAGAAAACATAATTTTCGTAACTTCCAGTTAATGTCTTCTTCGGACCTGTATCGTGAGGAACAGCACACTGTCTCCATCTACAACTTTCGTCAGAACTTCAACTCTAAGAACAGCAGACTGTTTTCCAGAGCAATTTCCCAACTTCTTGGATATTTGAGACATGTACTTCTTCCACGAATCAAGTCATAGGCTTCATCAACGATTCACATTAAATCGGATATATACCTACAAAACAATCTCTAATAATATGTTTGTTTATTTAAAAGTAAAGTCATCATCAAAACCTTAAGAGGCCAACAGGATTTTATTTGGATCTTAATGAAACATTTATTGTTTCATCTTTTCAACGAAATTTGATTTCAACTTCTACTTTGGACAAATTGTGTTTTTCTTGTGCATTTTGAAATGAAATTTTCAGTTTGTTTCATGATTCAAAGTTGGTTGGTTCTGGTTCTTTATTGTTAATGATAATCTGTATACAATTGATTCCATGGCTTCATATAATGAATCCTTACAATAACCTTCACGAGGAATAAAAAGAAAGGCAACTAATGAAAATACAACGTCATTATGGCACAAGATATTAGGCCAAATCTCTATAAGGAGAATGGAAACGCTTGTGTCTGATGCCATTTTAGGACCTTTAATTTTCACAGACATGGATGTGTGTATTGAATGTATTAAAGGAAAACAAACCAATCAAAGGCGATATTCAGATTAATTTAAGTTTAATTATAGTGAGGTTTTAAATATACCGGAGGTAATTTAGTAGATATAATAAGTCGCCAAAGTGACCTCTTTTGTTGAAATTAAATTACTAACATTATAAAAGGATGGTTCATATAAATTATTATTATTGATCGGCTCAAAAGAAGGTCCGTAATAATATACTTGTGTAAATTTTTATTTTTTTCGGGTAGTGATAAACGTGTGATATTTATAAGGATTACGTACACGTGACTATTTAATCGTACAAAAGGAAGGTTTTACAGTCGACGTGTTATTTATTATCAGTGTATAATTACTGCAACACGATGTCACTAAGAAGTTAGTATTTTCATCCGAAGATGGAATACTAATAGAAAATCGACATCTTGTAATGAGATTTTACTAAATTAAACTTAATATTATTGATTTAAGAATTAAAGTCTGTGAGCTTATTATGTTTATTTTTTTTGTTCTCTGTCAGCTATGTCTAATCCTACTAATGTTACTTCCAACATCAATTTAATTCCTATGTTGAATGGCTTAAATTTTAAAGAATGGAAAGAAAAATTTTCGATTGTTCTTGGAGTTATAGATCTCGACCTTGCGTTAAGGGTTGACTCTCCCGCCCCAGCTACTGATTTGAGTACCTCTGATCAAAAGAGTGAGTTTGAAAGGTGGGAGAGATCGAATTGCATGTGTATGATGATTATAAAAAGGGCCATTCCTGAAGCATTCAGGGGTGCAATGTCTGATGACATAACTAAGCTAAAGCTTTCCTTACAGATATCGAAAAAGGTTTTATCAAAAATGAAAAGGCTGAAATTGGTACAATTTTGACAACCTTAATTTCAATGAGATATAAAGGTAATGATAATATCAGGGAGTACATAATGGAAATGTCTCATCTAGCTTCAAAACTAACAACACTAAACCTTGAAATTTTTGAGGATGTAATAGTGTACTTGGTTTTGATATCTCTTCCTGCAAGTTTTAATCAGTTTAAGGTGAGCTATAATTTTCAAAAAGAGACTTGATCTCTGAATGAGCTCATCTCACATTGTGTACAGGAAGAGAAAAGGTTGAAGCTAGAAAAGATTAAAAGTGCTCGTCTTGCCTTTACCTCGAAATCTAAAAGGAAAAGGCCACAGAAGAAAGAAGTTGCAGATAAAGATTTTCAAAAGAAACAACAAAAGGATAAATCAACCAACGTTGAAAATAAGGGTTGCTTCTTTTGTGGAAATCCTAGTCACAGGATGAAGCAATGCAACAATTATCATGCTTGGCTTGCTAAGAAAGGTATGCTTCTTAGTTTGGTTTGTTCTGAGGTTAATTTGGTTTCAGTGCCTAGACACACATGGTGGATAAATTCTGGTGCAACCACTCATATCAGTGTGTCTTTGTAGGGTTGCTTGAGTTGCCGAAAACCAACTGATGGTGAAAGGTACATCTATGTGGGAGACTGCAAGACGGTTGAAGTACAAGCGATTGAAAGGTTTAGATTATTTTTAAAGACTGGATTTGTAGAAATACTAATGGATGATCGAATGCAACAAGAGGGGGGGGGGGGGGGGGGGGGGGGTGAATTGTTGTGTAGTAGGTTTAATATTTTTGCCTCTAATTTTTGCGGAATTATATTAAGTAAAGGACAAAACTTAAACTTAAAAACGAAAAGAAAAATAATAAAGGAGACAAAGATTTTACGTGGAAACCTTCTTGGCCTAATAAGAAGGAAAAACCACGACCCCCCGGGATTTCAAAATTCTCACTATGTTTAGGCAATTAGTTACAATTACACAAAACAATGTTTGCTTCACTTGAAGCTTCTCAATTCTCTAAATGCTTTACTCAAAGCTTCTCTACTTAGGCCCACTTCTCTTCTCTTCTCTTCTCTTCTCCTTCTCTTTCTCTTCTCTCGATTCTATTCTCTATTCCCTTAGACTTCCCATAAGTCTAATTACAACAAAACACTCAAATACCCTTTACAAGGCCAATTCTCATAAAGATCAAAATGAAATTGTTGCTTTAAGAAAAATATTATAAATTAATTGGCATTTAAAACTTAGAATATTTTTCTCAATTAATTCTCCCTTAGATGGACACTCTCAATGCAACATTCATCCATCCATGCATACTGAACCGTAATTTCCCTCTTTTATAAGGGGAACAGCAGACAGTGCACTCAGCCCACGTTCTCCACGAGTTGCACATATCCCACGTTCTCCATAACTTACTTGCTCCCAAAGAAAATGGAAAGTTAGTTAAAGGTAGGAGTGGAATGTAACTGCTGTACACATGCACGGTTAAAACATCATGGATTAAGTAAGATCCTAATTTATAGGAGACCAATTCAAAGAAGAGAACAAGTCTCTTGAATTTCCGAGTTTATAGGAGATAAACAAGGAATTGATTTTCTCCATGTTTTTAGGCGAATTAGAAAATATTTTGCCAATTAATAAATAAATTTAATTAAGCAACTAATTAAATTTTGACCTTTTACATTAACTAAAAACAGAAAACATAATTTTCGTAACTTCCAGTTAATGTCTTCTTCGGACCTGTATCGTGAGGAACAGCACACTGTCTCCATCTACAACTTTCGTCAGAACTTCAACTCTAAGAACAGCAGACTGTTTTCCAGAGCAATTTCCCAACTTCTTGGATATTTGAGACATGTACTTCTTCCACGAATCAAGTCATAGGCTTCATCAACGATTCACATTAAATCGGATATATACCTACAAAACAATCTCTAATAATATGTTTGTTTATTTAAAAGTAAAGTCATCATCAAAACCTTAAGAGGCCAACAAATTCCCCCTTTTTGATGATGGCAAACTTTATAAACAAACTTAAGTAAAAATAGAGTAAATCAAAATACATAGAGTATACTAGAGATTAAAGTAACTCTAATTAACTTAGCAAATCAACTTGTTAGAATATAATGTACCAAGCATTCATAAACAAACAGTTTACTCTAAAATATCAAATATTTTTCAAAAGTTTTCAAAATTAATTAACTTAAAACTTAAATGAAATAAACTAAGTTAAACTAAAATAAATAAAGACTAACATAACATAATAACCTAATATAATAAAACTATAATAAACCTAATAATAATAAACATAACTTATTAAGTATTTTCACAGAATCAAATATTCATGAGGATTCATGAGAACTTCAACAAACTTAGCAACACAGATGATCACTAAACTAGCATAAACACAGCAGCACACATATCATTCATAAGAATCAATATAAATCAAAAAGATATGTAACTGTGTATTCACTGCTCCTGTTAAGTTTGTGCATAATCTTCCCCCTTTTGACATCAATCAAAAAGAATTGGGAGTTATCAAATCTCAGCACAAACCATATAGATTTGTTAGTGATGAAAACAACAAACAACAATAATAAAAGCAAGTGCTATGAACAATGATTAAACCTGCATAGAGTTAATTGTCACAGACCATAGAAAATAAAAAAACAAAGAAAAGTAGCAATTGTTCAAAGTTACAACAACCATGTACCCCAGATGGTACAAGGCAAAAAGAAAAATTGTTTGTTAAGAAATACAGCCAACAAATCATTAAATTTTTGAGCAGAGGGATCAAGGGTCAGTCTCTTCTTCATCAATGTACTCAGTCTGCACCTCCACTGTGTCCAGCTTGGCACCAAGGCGTTGTTCCATTTGGTTTAGCTGATCCACAATAGAAGCAAGCGAGACACGAGTTTCATCCTGAAATGCAATGAATTGAGACTGTAGATCAAGGAGCTTGGAGAGAATGGAATGTAAGGAAACTGCAGGGACAGAGTCAAAGTTAGTACAGCCAATATTGGGTGAAGTGTGTGATTGTGGTGGTGATGTACATGGGATAGGTGATGGTGGTGGTGATGGAATTTGATGTGGTGGTGAATTGGCTGGCTTGGGAGAGGTAGGTTTATCAGGTGTTGGCTCAGTGATGGTGTCAGATGGTGTTTCATCAACCAAAGTAGCCTTGCGTTTCGAGGCCAACCTCCTACTCTTCCTTTGCATTGACTTAGCCTTTTTCCTCAGAGCTATCACAATCTCTTCATCACTTGTATCATTACAAAGATTGTGATGAGCCTCTTCTCCTAAGGCTCCCTCCTGTTCTGCTTCCCCCTTACTAGGTTCTCCATCCTGTTCCCCTTTTTCTTTTGTTTCAATATGGTCAGTGGGAACAGGCTCTTGCTCCTTTTCCTCTTTTTCTTCCTGATCTTTCTCTCTCAATTTTTCTTCTTCTTTTTCAATATCTTCCTCATCAGATTCTACTTCAACAACCCCCTCATGCATCAATACTCCCTCATCATTCAATTTCAAATGCAAATTTTGTAAACATTTAGCACCAATTTTCATATTGGGACCCATTGGGAACTCCAACCCTTCCAATGGGACCTCAAACTTCCTAAAAATCCAAGTCAACAGCCCCCCATAACCAACAAAATTTTTCTTCTCAATACAATCAGACAAATGCGATATCATCAATGACGGAAAATTTATCTTTATGTTGTTATCCATGAAATAAATTAAGGTTGCATCACGTAGACTCACCTCACTCCTTTTAGAGTTTCGGGGCAAGATGAATCTTCGTGCTACATTATAGAGTAATTTATGCAATGGAGACAAGACATTGTGACTGATTTTACCTCTTTTTTGTTCAACCCCTAAAAACTTAAAAATTGTCTTTTCATTAATTCCAGAGAAAACAATTTTTGTACCAACGCAATATGTATCAAAACCAACATTAGGAACACTAAACCATTCCCCTAATAATGCGCTGTTAAATTTAATTTTAACAGTTTTAACAACACTAGTACACATACCGCCATCATTAGAGAAATTTACAATAAATTCTCTCATTAGGTTTGGAAAAATTGAATTGCAACTGAAATTTGACATTAACAATTCCCATTCTTGATACTGTAAAATCTCATGCAATCTAGGAAAGTTCGTAGAATCATACCAATATTTGTCCAACCCGAACTCTACAGTCATCTCCTTTGAAACTTCTTCTGCGCTGTTTGGATCAACATGCTTCGATCGCTTAATTACTCTAGAAGATGAACCACCTGTTGACATTTTTCTTTTGGTACTAGTGGGTTCAGTGGAGTGTTTTGGTGATTCTTGTTTGGTTTCAGTTGGTGTGGGTGGTGCATCCTGCAGTAATGGAGGTGGAAGAACTACTCTTAGTGGTTTTGGTTGATCGGGCATACAGGATTTGGGAGTTTTCTTGCCTGATTTAGAGGATTTGGGGGTTTTCATTTTTGAATTTTGAAGGTTTTTAGAAAGAAGGAAGGACGGTTTCTTGAGAGATTGAGAGAAGGTTTGGGAAGGTAATGGGTAATGACGTGAAGCAGGGTTTTTAAATGATTGAAGTGACGGTTACTCCTCCAAGTCCCATCTCTTTATTGCCTTTGTATTACTTTGAGTGAAGAAGAACCGTTTTCCCAAAGACTCTCAATTTAAGTTGGCCGTATAAAAATGTGAAATATGAATAAAATATAAAATAAGAAATAAAGAAAATTAATTATGATTTTATGAATTATTATGAAAAAAAATAATGAACATATTGCTTTGGTCTGTTTGAATTAACAACATGCAAATGTAAAAACATTCATAGTACAAACTTTATTACGTGTTTACTTGATCCATGCAATAATTGATTTTCAATCAAGATATTGAGATTGATTCCTGACCTTTTCATTCTCATGATACTTCAATGAGAAATATATGCAACTAACTTTAGTGGAGCTTGATCATACCAAGTTCCAATCTCATTTTTTCATATTGTTCCCTAGGAAGTGGTTTGGTTAGAATATCTGCAACTTGTTCATTTGTGTTAACATGCTTCAATACAATATTTTTGTGTTCTACATTATCCTTAAGAAAATGATGTCTAATGTGTATATGTTTAGCACGTGAATGATGCACTGGATCTTTAGATATACATATGGCACTAGTATTATCACAATAAATAGGAATGCATTCAACTTTAATACCAAAATCTCTAAGTTGCTGTTTTATCCAAAGCATTTGGGAACAGCAAGCTGCTGCTGCTACGTATTCAGCTTCTGCAGTGGATAATGCAACTGTATTTTGTTTCTTGGAACTCCATGAAACTAAACATGAGCCAAGATATTGTACCATACCTGATGTACTTTTTCTATTAACAAGATCACCTGCATAATCTGCATCACTAAAACCTTTTAAATCATAAACATCACTTTTAGGATAAAATAGGGGCAAGTCGTCTGTTCCCTTCAAATATCTCAAAATTCTCTTTACTGCCGTGAGATGTGATTCTTTAGGACTTGATTGAAATCTAGCACATAAACCAACACTAAAGGAAATATCAGGTCTACTTGCAGTTAGATACAATAAAGAACCTATCATGCCTCTATACATTGTTTGATCTACGTTAGTTCCATTTAGGTCTTCATCTAGTCTAACATTGGTAGCCATGGGTGTATGATTGGTTTTAGAATTGTTTAGTCCATATTTCTTAAGAAGTTCTTTAATGTATTTTTGTTGATGAATAAAAATACCATTTTCAGTTTGTTTAATTTGCAAACCAAGAAAGAAATTTAATTCTCCCATCATGCTCATTTCAAATTCTGTACCCATAAGGTTAGCAAATTCTTTACATAACAGATCATTAGTAGCACCAAAAATAATATCATCAACATAAATTTGAACAACCAAAATATTAGAACCTTTATTCTTAAAGAACAGGGTTTTGTCGATTTTTCCTCTTACAAAGTTATTTTGAATCAAAAACTTTGAAAGTCTTTCGTACCATTGCCTAGGAGCTTGCTTCAAGCCATATAGGGCTTTGTCAAGCTTGTAGACATGATTAGGACAAGAGGTATTCTCAAAACCTGGAGGTTGTTCTACAAAAACTTCTTCATCAAGATAACCATTTAAAAAAGCACATTTCACATCCATTTGATATAGTTTAAAATTCATAAATGCAGCAAAAGAAATTAAGATTCGGATAGCCTCTAACCTTGCTACTGGAGCAAAAGTCTCAGTGTAATCAATACCTTCTTGTTGATTATAACCTTTAACCACGAGTCTAGCTTTATTTCTAACAATTATTCCATGCTCATCAAGCTTGTTCCGAAATACCCATTTTAAACCAATAACTTTCTTGTTTTTCGGTTTGGGTTCCAAGTGCCACACTTTATTTCTTTCAAACTCATTTAATTCATCTTGCATGGCAACTATCCAATCGGAATCCTTCAAAGCTTCCTCGTGATTTTTAGGTTCAAGTGATGATAGGAACGCAAAGTGTGCACAAAAGCTTCTCAATTGAGATCTAGTTTGTGTTCCCTTATTTATATCACTTACAATTGAATCAAGAGGATGATATCTTTGATACTTCCAAGGTTTAGGCACAAATTCTCTTGAAGGAACAGTAGCATGTTCTTGTTCAGCAACTTGATTGACATTCTGTTCAGCTACTGGATCATTTTGCTCATCTGTGGGAATAGCTGGATTGGGAACAGTCTGTTGGTCCTGTTGTGCTGGCAGTTCCTGAACTTGGTCAGTTTCTTCTGCCTCTTCTTGTATCGACTGTTCACTTGCTGTTCCTTGATCTTGCACTTTGATTCCTTCATCTTCATCTTCCAAATTTGCAAGACCTATTTTAATATTACTTGTTTCCTGTTCACTTGTTGAAAAGTTAGTTTCATCAAAGATTATGTGAACAGACTCCTCTACACTCATTGTTCTCTTATTATAAACTCTGTAAGCTTTGCTTTGTGATGAATAACCTAGAAATACTGCCTCATCACTTCTTTCATCAAATTTACCTATGTTTCGTTTTCCATTCACATGAACAAAACATTTGCATCCAAATATACGAAAATAGGAAATATTTGGTTTAACACCTTTGAGCAATTCATAGGGTGTCTTTGAAGTGATTGGTCTAATTAGTACACGATTCAATGTATAGCATGCAGTATTAACGGCTTCTGCCCAAAAATTCCTAGGTAGACCACTAGCAATCAACATGGTCCTTGCCATTTCTTCTAAAGTCCTATTTTTCCTTTCTACCACACCATTTTGTTGTGGTGTTCTAGGTGCGGAAAAATTGTGATTTATGCCATGTTCATTGCAATAATTCATGAAGTTTGAATTTTCAAATTCTTTTCCATGATCAGACCTAATGTGAACAATTTGATTATTGGTAGATTTTTGTGTTTTATTAGCAAAGGAAACAAACTCATCAAAAGCTTCATCTTTGCTTGCCAAAAATAAGGTCCACGTGAATCTACTATAATCATCAACAACAACAAACACATACTTTTTGCCACTACGGCTTTGTGTTCTCATTGGTCCACATAAATCCATATGGATTAATTCTAATGGTCTAGTGGTAGTCACAACGTTCTTTGATTTAAAGGATGACCGCACTTGTTTCCCTTTAGCACAAGGATCACAAACTTCATTTTTAAGGAATTTTATTGCAGGTAATCCTCTTACTAGGTCTTTTGATCTTAAAGTGTTAATCAATGAATAACTAGCATGACCTAGACGCTTGTGCCAAAGAAGTGGGTCTTCTTCAATAACACTTAAACACGTTAGACTGTTTCTGGGAACAGTGTCCAGGTCCACCACATAGGTGTTCCCTTTTCTGATTCCCTCCAGCACAGGGTCTCCTGTACTGTTCCTAGAAATTATGCATTTTTCAGAAGTAAACTTAACAGAGTTACCTTTGTCGCAAAATTGAGAAATACTTAACAAATTGTGTTTTAAATTCTCGACTAAAAATACATTATCAATGGCATGGGAACTAGACCTTCCAACCTTTCCTTTGGCGATTATCTCACCCTTCATGTTGTCACCGAAGGTTACTGTTCCCCCATAATAGGCTTCAAGTGAGAGAAATTTAGATTTATCACCCGTCATATGCTTGGAACACCCACTGTCGAGATACCATGAGTTGTTCCCCCTCACTTGAACCTGCAAAGCAAACTAATGGTTAGGTGCAGGAACCCATTCATCCTTGGGTTCCTTGTCGACAATACTTGAATCACATTTCTTAATCCATATTCGTTCGACATAATTTTTATTTGCTTTGACATGCTGTTCCCTCTTTGTACATTGATGTTTTAGGTGTCCACTTTTACCACAGAAGGAACAGACTTTACTACTAGGGAGATTTACGTATACCTTTTTCTTTTTATCATTCTTAATATAGCCTAGACCTTCTTTACTTTTGGTTTTAGCATTTAGAATCCATTTGGGAATTTCATTGATTTTCCCTTTTCCTCTTAAGTTTATTTTATTTTTCAAATTTTCATTTTCAATTTCGTAGGATTCTAATTTTGATTTCAACTTTTGAAATTCAGTGCTAACCACGTGAGTGGTTTTATCATTTTCAACCGATTTTAATCCTAACAATTTGCTTTGATTCAATTCAATATTAAGAGTGATAAATTCCTGTTTTAATTTCTCCAACTGCTCTTTCAAAATGATATTCTTATCTAGCAAATCAAAAAATCTACTTTGCACATCGATTCTAAAGGAGTTTTGATATGAGATATGATCTTCACTTAAGTTAAGATCTTTCTCAATTCGGAGACACTTAGCTGTTTTTTCCTCTAGCTTTTCTTGTGTCTCTAAAAGCAGTTTGATTAGTTTATTCTTACTTATGTTGGACAGATGTTTAGGAGATGGACCAGAAGACATTACCTCTTTTTCTTTGGATTCTTTATGAGATGCCATGAGGCATAGGTTTGCTGTTTCCTCTTCCACTGGAGCTTCTGTCTCAGCCTCGCTCTCCGTATCTCCCCAAGCTGCTATCATTGCTTTTCTAAAATCTGTTTTGAAGTTTCCCTTCTTATATTGTCTTCCAACTTCTCTTGCTTTTCCCTTGCCCTTCTCATTTTTCCATTGAGGGCAATCCTTGATGAAGTGTTCAGTGCTCCCACACTTATGGCATTCAAAGTTTGTCTTCAAGTTCGGTGTTCCCTTCTCTTTGTTGTTTCTTTGATTTCCATATCTTCTGTTCCTGAAGAATTTTTTGAATTTTCGAGCCAGCAGTGCTGCTTCCTCTTCACCAGTTTCTGATTCATCGCTCTCATCTGCTGCTAGTGCCAGTCCTTTGTTTCGGGAACTGTCAGCTGTTCCCAAATGCAATTCATGTGTCATTAGAGAACCAGCCAGCTCTTCCAAATTGAACTTGGTGAAATCTTTGGACTCCTGGATGGCTGTAACCTTTGCTCTCCAGCGTTCGTCTTGAGGAAGACTCCTAAGTACTTTTCTAACTTGTTCATCAACGGGAATGATTCTACCAAGAGAGACTAACTCATTCGTAATATTTGTGAACCTAGTGAACATTTCTTGAATGTTTTCCCTAGGTTCCATTACGAATCTTTCATATTTGGACATTAGCAAATCAATCTTGGATCTCTTTACTTCACTAGTACCTTCATGGGTAACTTCGAGCAGGTCCCAAATCTGCTTAGCGGTTTTGCAACCCATAATTCGATTGTGCTCATTCGGACCAAGCCCACAGTGAAGTAGCTTGATAGCAAGAGCGTTCATCTCCATCTTTTGAAAATCTTTCTTTTCATATTCAGTGATTGGTTTTGGAACAGCTTCATTGTTGGAGTTGATGGTCGTCACCTCAAAGTCTCCAATTTCAATGACTCTCCAAACTTGATAGTTTTCGGCCTTTATGAAGATTTCCATTCTATTTTTCCAGTAGGTATAGAATTTCCCATTGAACATGGGTGGCCTTTGTGTGGAGTACCCCTCTTCCATGCGCTCGTTCATCTTCAACATCTTTCCAGGGAACAGGATACTGCTCTCAGAGTTTCCTGATTAAATGAGGAACAGGGCTCTGATACCAATTGTAGAAATACTAATGGATGATCGAATGCAACAAGAGGGGGGGGGGGGGGGGTGAATTGTTGTGTAGTAGGTTTAATATTTTTGCCTCTAATTTTTGCGGAATTATATTAAGTAAAGGACAAAACTTAAACTTAAAAACGAAAAGAAAAATAATAAAGGAGACAAAGATTTTACGTGGAAACCTTCTTGGCCTAATAAGAAGGAAAAACCACGACCCCCCGGGATTTCAAAATTCTCACTATGTTTAGGCAATTAGTTACAATTACACAAAACAATGTTTGCTTCACTTGAAGCTTCTCAATTCTCTAAATGCTTTACTCAAAGCTTCTCTACTTAGGCCCACTTCTCTTCTCTTCTCTTCTCTTCTCCTTCTCTTTCTCTTCTCTCGATTCTATTCTCTATTCCCTTAGACTTCCCATAAGTCTAATTACAACAAAACACTCAAATACCCTTTACAAGGCCAATTCTCATAAAGATCAAAATGAAATTGTTGCTTTAAGAAAAATATTATAAATTAATTGGCATTTAAAACTTAGAATATTTTTCTCAATTAATTCTCCCTTAGATGGACACTCTCAATGCAACATTCATCCATCCATGCATACTGAACCGTAATTTCCCTCTTTTATAAGGGGAACAGCAGACAGTGCACTCAGCCCACGTTCTCCACGAGTTGCACATATCCCACGTTCTCCATAACTTACTTGCTCCCAAAGAAAATGGAAAGTTAGTTAAAGGTAGGAGTGGAATGTAACTGCTGTACACATGCACGGTTAAAACATCATGGATTAAGTAAGATCCTAATTTATAGGAGACCAATTCAAAGAAGAGAACAAGTCTCTTGAATTTCCGAGTTTATAGGAGATAAACAAGGAATTGATTTTCTCCATGTTTTTAGGCGAATTAGAAAATATTTTGCCAATTAATAAATAAATTTAATTAAGCAACTAATTAAATTTTGACCTTTTACATTAACTAAAAACAGAAAACATAATTTTCGTAACTTCCAGTTAATGTCTTCTTCGGACCTGTATCGTGAGGAACAGCACACTGTCTCCATCTACAACTTTCGTCAGAACTTCAACTCTAAGAACAGCAGACTGTTTTCCAGAGCAATTTCCCAACTTCTTGGATATTTGAGACATGTACTTCTTCCACGAATCAAGTCATAGGCTTCATCAACGATTCACATTAAATCGGATATATACCTACAAAACAATCTCTAATAATATGTTTGTTTATTTAAAAGTAAAGTCATCATCAAAACCTTAAGAGGCCAACAGGATTTTATTTGGATCTAATTGAAACATTTATTGTTTCATCTTTTCAACGAAATTTGATTTCAACTTCTACTTTGGACAAATTGTGTTTTTCTTGTGCATTTTGAAATGAAATTTTCAGTTTGTTTCATGATTCAAAGTTGGTTGGTTCTGGTTCTTTATTGTTAATGATAATCTGTATACAATTGATTCCATGGCTTCATATAATGAATCCTTACAATAACCTTCACGAGGAATAAAAAGAAAGGCAACTAATGAAAATACAACGTCATTATGGCACAAGATATTAGGCCAAATCTCTATAAGGAGAATGGAAACGCTTGTGTCTGATGCCATTTTAGGACCTTTAATTTTCACAGACATGGATGTGTGTATTGAATGTATTAAAGGAAAACAAACCAATCAAAGGCGATATTCAGATTAATTTAAGTTTAATTATAGTGAGGTTTTAAATATACCGGAGGTAATTTAGTAGATATAATAAGTCGCCAAAGTGACCTCTTTTGTTGAAATTAAATTACTAACATTATAAAAGGATGGTTCATATAAATTATTATTATTGATCGGCTCAAAAGAAGGTCCGTAATAATATACTTGTGTAAATTTTTATTTTTTTCGGGTAGTGATAAACGTGTGATATTTATAAGGATTACGTACACGTGACTATTTAATCGTACAAAAGGAAGGTTTTACAGTCGACGTGTTATTTATTATCAGTGTATAATTACTGCAACACGATGTCACTAAGAAGTTAGTATTTTCATCCGAAGATGGAATACTAATAGAAAATCGACATCTTGTAATGAGATTTTACTAAATTAAACTTAATATTATTGATTTAAGAATTAAAGTCTGTGAGCTTATTATGTTTATTTTTTTTGTTCTCTGTCAGCTATGTCTAATCCTACTAATGTTACTTCCAACATCAATTTAATTCCTATGTTGAATGGCTTAAATTTTAAAGAATGGAAAGAAAAATTTTCGATTGTTCTTGGAGTTATAGATCTCGACCTTGCGTTAAGGGTTGACTCTCCCGCCCCAGCTACTGATTTGAGTACCTCTGATCAAAAGAGTGAGTTTGAAAGGTGGGAGAGATCGAATCGCATGTGTATGATGATTATCAAAAGGGCCATTCCTGAAGCATTCAGGGGTGCAATGTCTGATGACATAACTAAGCTAAAGCTTTCCTTACAGATATCGAAAAAGGTTTTATCAAAAATGAAAAAGCTGAAATTGGTACAATTTCGACAACCTTAATTTCAATGAGATATAAAGGTAATGATAATATCAGGGAGTACATAATGGAAATGTCTCATCTAGCTTCAAAACTAACAACACTAAACCTTGAAATTTTTGAGGATGTAATAGTGTACATGGTTTTGATATCTCTTCCTGCAAGTTTTAATTAGTTTAAGGTGAGCTATAATTTTCAAAAAGAGACTTGATCTCTGAATGAGCTCATCTCACATTGTGTACAGGAAGAGAAAAGGTTGAAGCTAGAAAAGATTAAAAGTGCTCGTCTTTCCTTTACCTGGAAATCTAAAAGGAAAAGGCCACAGAAGAAATAAGTTGCAGATAAGGATTTTCAAAAGAAACAACAAAAGGATAAATCAACCAACGTTGAAAATAAGGGTTGCTCCTTTTGTGGAAATCCTAATCACAGGTTGAAGCAATGCAACAATTATCATGCTTGGCCTACTAAGAAAGGTATGCTTCTTAGTTTGGTTTGTTCTGAGGTTAATTTGGTTTCAGTGCCTAGACACACATGGTGGATAAATTCTGGTGCAACCACTCATATCAGTGTGTCTTTGCAGGGTTGCTTGAGTTGCCGAAAACCAACTGATGGTGAAAAGTACATCTATATGGGAGACGGCAAGACGGTTGAAGTACAAGCGATTGAAAGGTTTAGATTATTTTTAAAGACTGGATTTTATTTGGATCTTAATGAAACATTTATTGTTTCATCTTTTCGACAAAATTTGATTACAACTTCTACTTTGGACAACTTTGGTTTTTCTTGTTCATTTGGAAATGAAATTTTCAGTTTGTTTCATGATTCAAAGTTGGTTGGTTCTGGTTCTTTATTGTTAATGATAATCTGTATACAATTGATTCCATGGCTTCATATAATGAATCCTTACAATAACCTTCACGAGGAATAAAAAGAAAGGCAACTAATGAAAATACAACGTCATTATGGCACAAGATATTAGGCCAAATCTCTATAAGGAGAATGGAAAGGCTTGTGTCTGATGCCATTTTAGGACCTTTAATTTTCACAGACATGGATGTGTGTGTTGAATGTATTAAAGGAAAACAAACCAATCAAAGGAGATATTCAGATTAATTTAAGTTTAATTATAGTGAGGTTTTAAATATACCGGAGGTAATTTAGTAGATACAATAAGTCGCCAAAGTGACCTCTTTTGTTGAAATTAAATTACTAACATTATAAAACGATGGTTCATATAAATTATTATTATTGATCGGCTCAAAAGAAGGTCCGTAATAATATACTTGTGTGAATTTTTATTTTTTTCGGGTAGTGATAAACGTGTGATATTTATAAGGATTACGTACACGTGACTATTTAATCGTACAAAAGGAAGGTTTTACAGTCGACGTGTTATTTATTATCAGTGTATAATTACTGCAACACGATGTCACTAAGAAGTTAGTATTTTCATCCGAAGATGGAATACTAATAGAAAATCGACATCTTGTAATGAGATTTTACTAAATTAAACTTAATATTATTGATTTAAGAATTAAAGTCTGTGAGCTTATTATGTTTATTTTTTTTGTTCTCTGTCAGCTATGTCTAATCCTACTAATGTTACTTCCAACATCAATTTAATTCCTATGTTGAATGGCTTAAATTTTAAAGAATGGAAAGAAAAATTTTCGATTGTTCTTGGAGTTATGGATCTCGACCTTGCGTTAAGGGTTGACTCTCCCGCCCCAGCTACTGATTTGAGTACCTCTGATCAAAAGAGTGAGTTTGAAAGGTGGGAGAGATCGAATTGCATGTGTATGATGATTATAAAAAGGGCCATTCCTGAAGCATTCAGGGGTGCAATGTCTGATGACATAACTAAGCTAAAGCTTTCCTTACAGATATCGAAAAAGGTTTTATCAAAAATGAAAAAGCTGAAATTGGTACAATTTTGACAACCTTAATTTCAATGAGATATAAAGGTAATGATAATATCAGGGAGTACATAATGGAAATGTCTCATCTAGCTTCAAAACTAACAACACTAAACCTTGAAATTTTTGAGGATGTAATAGTGTACTTGGTTTTGATATCTCTTCCTGCAAGTTTTAATCAGTTTAAGGTGAGCTATAATTTTCAAAAAGAGACTTGATCTCTGAATGAGCTCATCTCACATTGTGTACAGGAAGAGAAAAGGTTGAAGCTAGAAAAGATTAAAAGTGCTCGTCTTGCCTTTACCTCGAAATCTAAAAGGAAAAGGCCACAGAAGAAAGAAGTTGCAGATAAAGATTTTCAAAAGAAACAACAAAAGGATAAATCAACCAACGTTGAAAATAAGGGTTGCTTCTTTTGTGGAAATCCTAGTCACAGGATGAAGCAATGCAACAATTATCATGCTTGGCTTGCTAAGAAAGGTATGCTTCCTTGTTTTTTTCTGAGGTTAATTTGGTTTCAGTGCCTAGACACACATGGTGGATAAATTCTGGTGCAACCACTCATATCAGTGTGTCTTTGTAGGGTTGCTTGAGTATCCGAAAACCAACTGATGGTGAAAGGTACATCTATGTGGGAGACTGCAAGACGGTTAAAGTACAAGCGATTGAAAGGTTTAGATTATTTTTAAAGACTGGATTTTATTTAGATCTTAATGAAACATTTATTGTTTCATCTTTTCGACGAAATTTGATTTCAACTTCTACTTTGGACAAATTGTGTTTTTCTTGTGCATTTGGAAATGAAATTTTCAGTTTGTTTCATGATTCAAAGTTGGTTGGTTCTGGTTCTTTATTGTTAATGATAATCTGTATTCAATTGATTCCATGGCTTCATATAATGAATCCTTACAATAACCTTCACGAGGAATAAAAAGAAAGGCAACTAATGAAAATACAACGTCATTATGGCACAAGATATTAGGCCAAATCTCTATAAGGAGAATGGAAACGCTTGTGTCTGATGCCATTTTAGGACCTTTAATTTTCACAGACATGGATGTGTGTGTTGAATGTATTAAAGGAAAACAAACCAATCAAAGGAGATATTCAGATTAATTTAAGTTTAATTATAGTGAGGTTTTAAATATACCGGAGGTAATTTAGTAGATACAATAAGTCGCCAAAGTGACCTCTTTTGTTGAAATTAAATTACTAACATTATAAAACGATGGTTCATATAAATTATTATTATTGATCGGCTCAAAAGAAGGTCCGTAATAATATACTTGTGTGAATTTTTATTTTTTTCGGGTAGTGATAAACGTGTGATATTTATAAGGATTACGTACACGTGACTATTTAATCGTACAAAAGGAAGGTTTTACAGTCGACGTGTTATTTATTATGAGTGTATAATTACTGCAACACGATGTCACTAAGAAGTTAGTATTTTCATCCGAAGATGGAATACTAATAGAAAATCGACATCTTGTAATGAGATTTTACTAAATTAAACTTAATATTATTGATTTAAGAATTAAAGTCTGTGAGCTTATTATGTTTATTTTTTTTGTTCTCTGTCAGCTATGTCTAATCCTACTAATGTTACTTCCAACATCAATTTAATTCCTATGTTGAATGGCTTAAATTTTAAAGAATGGAAAGAAAAATTTTCGATTGTTCTTGGAGTTATAGATCTCGACCTTGCGTTAAGGGTTGACTCTCCCGCCCCAGCTACTGATTTGAGTACCTCTGATCAAAAGAGTGAGTTTGAAAGGTGGGAGAGATCGAATCGCATGTGTATGATGATTATCAAAAGGGCCATTCCTGAAGCATTCAGGGGTGCAATGTCTGATGACATAAGCTAAAGCTTTCCTTACAGATATCGAAAAAAGTTTTATCAAAAATGAAAAAGCTGAAATTGGTACATTATTGACAACCTTAATTTCAATGAGATATAAAAGTAATGATAATATCAGGGAGTACATAATGGAAATGTCTCATCTAGCTTCAAAACTAACAACACTAAACCTTGAAATTTTTGAGGATGTAATAGTGTACTTGGTTTTGATATCTCTTCCTGCAAGTTTTAATCAGTTTAAGGTGAGCTATAATTTTCAAAAAGAGACTTGATCTCTGAATGAGCTCATCTCACATAGTGTACAGGAAGAGAAAAGGTTGAAGCTAGAAAAGATTAAAAGTGCTCGTCTTGCCTTTACCTCGAAATCTAAAAGGAAAAGGCCACAGAAGAAAGAAGTTGCAGATAAGGATTTTCAAAAGAAACAACAAAAGGATAAATCAACCAACGTTGAAAATAAGGGTTGCTTCTTTTGTGGAAATCCTAATCACAGGTTGAAGCAATGCAACAATTATCATGCTTGGCTTGCTAAGAAAGGTATGCTTCTTAAGTTGGTTTGTTCTGAGGTTAATTTGGTTTCAGTGCCTAGACACACATGGTGGATAAATTCTGGTGCAACCACTCATATCAGTGTGTCTTTGCAGGGTTGCTTGAGTTGCCGAAAACCAACTGATGGTGAAAGGTACATCTATATGGGAGACGGCAAGACGGTTGAAGTACAAGCGATTGAAAGGTTTAGATTATTTTTAAAGACTGGATTTTATTTGGATCTTAATGAAACATTTATTGTTTCATCTTTTCGACGAAATTTGATTTCAACTTCTACTTTGGACAACTTTGGTTTTTCTTGTTCATTTGAAAATGAAATTTTCAGTTTGTTTCATGATTCAAAGTTGGTTGGTTCTGGTTCTTTATTGTTAATGATAATCTGTATACAATTGATTCCATGGCTTCATATAATGAATGCTTACAATAACCTTCACGAGGAATAAAAAGAAAGGCAACTAATGAAAATACAACGTCATTATGGCACAAGAGATTAGGCCAAATCTCTATAAGGAGAATGGAAAGGCTTGTGTCTGATGCCATTTTAGGACCTTTAATTTTCACAGACATGGATGTGTGTGTTGAATGTATTAAAGGAAAACAAACCAATCAAAGGAGATATGATGCCAATTGGTCTTTAGATGTCTTAGAACTTATTTACACAAATATTTGTGGTCCATTTCCAAGTCCTTTTTTTAATGGGCAACTATATTTTATCACGTTCATAGACGATTATTCCAGATATGACTTTATATATCTCATTCATGAAAAGGCTCAATCACTACACGTGTTCAAAAATTATAAGGCTGAAGTTGAAAATCAATTTAACAAAAGGACAACTATATTATGGTCGTTATGACGGTTCAGGTGAATAACGTCCATGGCCTTTTGCTAAATTCCTGGAGCAATGTGGTATTGTTCCTTAATAAATTATGCTTGGTACTCTAACTATGAATAGTATTACCTGTGAGACGAAATAGGACAATTAAGAAAATGGTAAGGAACATGATTAGTCAATCTAACTTACCGGAGTCACTTTGGGGAGAAGCACTTAAGACTGTAGGTTATATTCTTAACAGAGTACCAACAAAAGTGGCTAATAATAGAACCCCATATGAACTGTGGACTGGCAAAAATAGTCGGGTCTAAATCATTTTCATATTTAGGGATGTCCAATTGAGGCAAGGCCTTATAGGAAAAGAATTTGGATTCCAGAACAATTAGTTATTTTTCGGATACTCTAAAAAGTCAATGGGGTTTAAGTTTTATGATCCTAAAGATAAATCGTTTTTTAAGACGATTAATGCTGGGTTTCTTGAGGATGTCGATTTTGTGGAGAGAGAGACAGTTAGGAACATTGTTTTTGAAGAAGAGAATATTATTATTTCTCCCGATGTCATTGGTATTGAATCGATTCCCGCATCGGACATTACTCATGACGTAGTTCAAAATAATGCTGTTGGAGCATCTTCTAGAGAACAAATTCTAGCTCCTCAAGAAGCTGTGCCATTAAGAGGATCCACTAGAGAGAGAAGAAGCGCATTGCCAGATGATTACATTGCGTATCTTCAAGAACATGAAAGTTTACCTCTCCATAGTGGATAGATGCCGAAAAAGACGACTTTGAACACATGGTAATGGAAGACGACTTAGTCAACTTTCATCAAGCTATGGAAAGTGCAAATTCTCAGCAATAGCTTGATGCCATGAATGAGGAAATGCAATCTATGAAGGACAATGATGTTTTGGATCTCGTCGCATTGCCAGAAGGTATAATACCTATTGGTAATAAATGGATATTTAAAACCAAAAAGAATTTAAATAGCAATGTGGAGAGATTTAAAGCCTGTCTAGTAGTGTAAGGTTTTACACAAAAGGAAGACATCGATTACAAAGAGACTTTCTCTTCGGTTTCTTTGAAAGACTCTTTGAGGATTATAATTGCATTGGTAGCACATTTTGATCTTGAGTTACATCAGATGGATGTAAAGATATCGTTTCTCATTGGTAATATTGATAAGACAATTTATATGAAACAACCTGAAAAACTTTTCAGTGGGTGACCCAAAGAAGATGGTTTGTAAACTTTATAAATTCTTACACGACAAAAAGGATCTAATGATAAACGTGGTATCGGTTATAATAATATTACACATAACTATAAGAGTCAAACCACATTTGTTAAAAGTGCATACAAGCATAGACGCTTACCTATTTTCTCCTTTTGTTGCAAAGAACATTTTAAGTTTGCATGTCCCTACAAACGTAAGGACAATTATATCATTAAGAATACCATTCCTTTTGAGTTATGTGAGCAGATAAAGCAAATATGGGTTCCTAAAGGGACAAGACCACCTAACATAGTCTACTCCGAATATAGTCCCAAATTTGTCACTTGGTTGGCTAAGTGAGGTTGAGAAAAGTTATTTTTTTGTTTTGTAGGAAAAGCAAAAGTGGATCTTAGATAGTGGATGTTCAATACATATGAGTGGTAAAGCTTCTTTATTTTCCGAAAGAAAAGTCCTTCATGTGATGCATGCATTAGAGGTAAACAAGTGAGAAGTTCATTTAAACCGAAGAAAATGATAAGTACTTTGAACTTCTACATATTGATATATGTGGTCTAATGCGTGTAAGGAGCATACGAGGTAAATCTTATATTCTAGTAACCGTTGATGATTATTCTAGATTTACGTGGGATGATTTTTTGAATGATAAAGGTGAAGCCTTGAAACCGTTTTCAAGACGTTGTAAACAAATGCAAACTCAGTTGAATCTTCCAATAGTTTCGGTTAGAAATGATCATGGGAGAGAGTTTGATCAACTAGACTTTGATTCTTTTTGTGAAATACATGGTATAACCCATTACTTTTCAGCTCCTAGGACACCCCAACAAAATGGTGTGGTTGAAAGGAAAAATCGCACTTTAGACGAAATGGCTAGGACTATGCTTATGGAAAATGGATTAGCCAAACATTATTGGGCCGAGGCAGTTAATACAACAAACTATGTCTTAAATAGGTGTCTCATTAGACCTATACTTAAGAAACCCCTTACGAGTTATTTAAATGTAGAAAACCAAACATAGCCTACCTTAGACCATTTGGTTGTAAGTTTTTTATCCATAATAAAGGCAAGGATAATCTTGGTAAGTCTGATGCTAGAAGTGATGACGGTACATTTCTTGGATACTCATTAAATAGTAAAGCTTATAGAGTGCTAAATAAGCGAACACGTATAGTTGAGAAAAGTATACATGTGGTATTTGATGAATTTGACAATGGAATATTAAGTGAAGGCATTAAAGAGTTAAACCTTAACAAACACTTTAATGATGTAAGTGATGATGAATTAGATGCCAATGATCACAATGAAGATAAAAAGAAGAACATGCAAGATCCTATACAAAGTGTTGACAAGGTTGAAGAAAAACAGGTTGAGAGAAGGATATGAAAGAAGCAATACAAGAACCGAAGTGGATCATTGCTATGCAAAGTGAATTAAATGAATTCGAAAGAAACAAAGTTTGGGATCTAGTTGAAAGACCACCAGATCGTACTATTACTGGAACTAGATGGGTCTTTTGTAACAAGCTCAATGAGGATGGAGAGATCATAAGGAACAATGCAAGGCTAGTAGCTCAAGGATATAATCAAGAAGAAGGTATTGATTATGACGAAACTTTTGCTCCCATAGCAAGGTTAGAATCTATTTGAACTATGCTTGCTTTTGCTTCTTATATGAATATTAAATTATATCAAATGGATGCTAAATGTGCTTTCTTAAATGGATACTTACAAGAGGAAGTATATGTTAAACAACTACCTGATTTTGAGAATCCTAATTTGCCTAATCATGTGTTTAAACTAAACAAAGCATTATATGGCTTGAAATAAGCTCCAAGGGTTTGGTATGACAGATTTAGCTCACATTTACTTGAGAATAACTTTCAACGAGGTAAAATTGATAAAAAAAACTTTTTATTAATACTAAAGGAAAAGATATTCTTGTTGTTCAAGTATATGTGAATGATATATTGTTTGGAGCTACTAATGATTCTTTGTGCAAGGAATTTTTTGAGATTATGTGCAAGGAATTTGAAATGAGCATGATGGGAGACTTAATATTTTTTTTCTTGGACTACAAATAAAGCAAAAGAAAGATGGCATATTTATTTGTCAAAGTAAATATGTTAGAGATCTATTAAAAAAGTACAATATGGATTAATGCAAAAGTGCTAATACGCCTATGAGTGCAACACTAAGTCTAGATCAAGATATTAATGGTAAGAGTGTTGATAAAAAGTCTTATAGAGGTATTATTGGTTTTTTTATTGTATTTAACAGCTAGTCGTTCGGATATTATGTTTAGTGTTTGTTTATGTACTCGTTTTCAAGCTAACCCAAAAGAATCTCACTTAACAGCAGTTACGAGAATCATTAGATATTTACACGGGACTCAAGACTTTGGTCTACCCTAGTTGTGAAAATTTTGTTTTGATTGGTTTTTTTAGATATGGATAATGCTGGTTATAAGGTGGATAGAAAGAGCATTTCAGGATCGTGTCAATTCTTAGGATCATCATTGATCTCATGGTATTCTAAAAAGTAAAATTCAGTTGCTTTATCTATAGCAGAAGCTGATTATATAGCAGCCGGTGCATGTTGTTCTCAAATCTATGGATTGCACAACAACTTTGAGATCTTGGAGTTGATCTCAATGATATTCTAATTAAGTGTGATAATACAAGTGCAATTTGTATTACTAAAAATCCTGTACAACATTAATGTACAAAACACATTGAGGTACTAACCATTTCATACGTGATCATGTTGAAAAAGGTAATATTACTTTATCTTTTATTCCTACAGAAATCAATCAATTGATATATTTACACAACCTTTAAGTTTTGATCGTTTTGCATATATTCGTATGGAACTTGAAATGTTAAATAATGTTGCGTGAACTTAAGGGGAGTAATGGTATAATAAATACTAAATACTAAGTATGTATTTAGGGGGAGTATTTCATTTTATTTGCATAATTAGTTTACATGTAAAATTTGTGATTGCATACATGTAAAATTAGTTGAAAATTAAATTTCAATTTCTTAAAAATATATGTTAAATATAAAAAATGGAATTTAAAATTAAATACCTTTAATTAATAACGAATATTTAATTTTCTAAACTAAATTTGTGTGCTTGAAATACATATATTGGACGTCAACCATGTCTTAAATTCTTGTTCATGAATTTAGTTCTAATTCAAATAGTTTTAATTAGGTTCATAATTAGTGTTCATCCCCTTATGTCACTCAAAACACTCCAAAACCGGTCAATTTTCAATCACATTCATTATTGCCTTTTCACTAAGTTGTCAAATCACAACTTTATGATGTACATATCCATTGTACTTCATTTTCTTTTTAAATGCTTGTGAACTGTCCCTTTCCACACTTCACTCCAAAATCTCTAATTTTGTCCATCTCTTTCAAGAAATCCTTCATTTCCTTTTCAAGGTTTCAAGGGTACATCCATGGCTCCCAAAAGAAAATTAACCCGTTCTTCCAAAAAATCCGAAAAGGGAAAGTCCTCAAAATGTCCAGGGCTTGAAACCCCAAATCCGTCCATTCCATCCCCTCTAACTGCTGTAGAGGTACCCAAATCATGGTTTGAAAATCATATGGCATTTGAAAAATGGATCTATGTCTTTAAACATCGTTCTATTTCTTTTGTTGACATTTTGGACTACAATTTCTTTCTCTTTGAGGATTTTGAAATCATTTCTGCTTTTACTGAATCTACACCAGGTAAACTTTTGGACCCAGGCTCTATGTCTTATCCTACTTTGGTCAAAATTGCAACTTATCTTTCATAACTCTTGATGGTTTTCCCGCTTTAAGAATTTATGTTAAAGGTCAAGAAATTGTGATTACG
>NC_080053.1:16282814-16297814 GCF_026212465.1 Amaranthus tricolor
TTAATACATCCAACACTGAACCAAGACCAACCTTTGGTTCAAACATCAATAATCCTGAGCTTGACCTACAGAGCAATACAATCCAAGAATACAAAGATGATTCCATAAATGAAATCTTTAAGGGTGCAACCTACACTATAGTGCAAGATCAGGTCCATAACCTTTGCCACAGGGATATACATGGTCTACACATGACAGGGGCACGTATGGTCTTAAAACTTAGCCCAGGCTGGCTTGAAGGATTTCAATCAAAGGAGAAGAAAAGAAAATTGTAACACAAGGGATCATTTAGAAGATAGTGTAGAACATCATTAAGAGAACATTTCTTGGAAGAAATCTGATTTCAAAGGAAAAATTGTGTGATTGTGTCTAAAAAATAAATTCAGGTAATTCTCTGTCCAATCTTCTTTTGATTTTTTTAATTTTGTCACAATTAAACAAGCAACATACAAACACATCGGTTGATCCGGTTGTAGGTTGTTCTGAAATTTCAAGAATCAAATTCTTGAAAAACCTATCTGAATTTCACATTTCAGTTGTGTGTATTGTTTGTTTATGTTGTCAGACTATGGACATGGATGAGAAATTGGAAGTTCTTACCAACAACATAGTTCAACAATTAGCCTTAACTATGGCCAATAATGCTATAAACAATGGGGAGAGGCAGAATCAACAACCACATGGCCTTAGAACCACTGAGGACAAGACCCTAAGGATAGATCTACCTGATTTTGATGGACAATCCCAGAATGCAGAGGTTTATTTTTATTAGGAGGCCAATCTTGAGAGATATTTTGACTTCAAAGATGCCCCACCGGAGCAACAATATAAACTTGCTAAAATCAAACTGACTAAACTAGCAGCTGTGTGGTTGAAGGGAATTCAGAAGCAAAGAAGGAGGGAAGACAAGTAGAGAATCAGTACTTGGGAAAAACTTAAGAAACGCTTAAGGAGAAAATACGTTCCACGAAATTACAGACAGCAACTATGTATGCAATGGGGCACTTTGAGGCAGTATAACATGTCAGTCTCAGAATACATTCAAGAATGGGAAAAGTTATCTGTGATCTGTGAATTAAATGCAATAGAGATGAGGGTTGGGAATTCATAGGAGGATTGAGGTAAGTTCTGATGAGGAAATTGGAATTGATTCCAAACTTGACTTATACTCTAGCATGCAGCAATGTCCTGACTCTTTAAAAATATACAAAGAAAAAAATCAACACAGGCAGCACCTATACTAGACCATATAGAAAAACTAACCCCAAGAATGTTGTAAACCAGGCATATAATGTTAACCAAGCACCTACACCAGAAAAGACTCCAACCCTACCAATTCCACCTAGAGAAAGGAGCACTAAGGACATTATAGGAGTTGTTTATTTTACGTTCCAAAGACATGGGCACATCAAGAGTGAATGCCCTAATGCTAGAGCTTTTACCTTACAAGAGTGGACTAAAATCAGGGAGGAGGGTAGGCCAATAACTATGTTGGTTAGTAGGAATAGGAGAGAAGAGGTTATATGGCCCTCTACTTCAAAAGATGACCCTGATAGCTCCTACTGTATCAATGATGAAGGGACCTTAGAAACCTTTGAAGGTACTAACCTGAGTGAAGAGGAGGAGGATAGGGAAATAGTCTACCTTGAGCAAGAGCTACAAAACTTGTTGATTAGGAGGAATTTTCATGCTACACCAAAGATCAAACATAATGACCAAAGGGAAAATGTTTTTCAAACCAAATGCAAGATTAAGGATAAGATTTGTGACCTGAAATAGATGGGGGAAATAAGTCCAACTGTGTGAGTAAGGATTTGGTCTAGGCTCTTGTCCTAGAAATCAAGGCACACCCCATCCTTATAAATTAATGTGGTTGGAGAATAAGGCTAGCGGACGCTTGGTCCAGTTTGCCATAGGTTCATATTAGGACAAAGTGCTTTGTGATGTGTTGGACATGACTGCTTGTTATGTGTTATCGGGAAGGCCTTGGCAGTATGATAGTAGGACCATACACAATATATACACCAACATTTATACACTAAGGCATGAGGGAAAACTAAAAAGACCTAATGCCTCTTCCAACTCACAAGACCCCTCCACCTCATAAGACCCCTCCCCCACAAAAAAACAAGCCCTGCATTTCTTTGATGAGTAGAAAGGTGAGTGAAAAGGAAGTCAAGAGGGGAGGAATAGCATCCCTGTTTTTTAATAAGGAAGTTAGAGATGAGAGTGCACCCAAAGATCCTAGAATAGTTTTTTTCTTGAACAATATACCGATGTTTTCCCAAGAGACCTACCCAAGGGACTGCCACCAATTAGGGGTATTGAGCACCAAATTGATCTTATACCAGGAGCTACACTCCCTAACAGACCTGCTTACAGAACTAACCCAGAGGAGACTAAAGAATTGCAAAGAAAAATTCAACAGTTAATGTAGAGGGGATATGTTAGGGTAAGCATGAGTCCATGTGTTGTGCCAACACTGCTTGTACCAAAAAAAGATGGGACTTGGAGAATGTGTGTGGACAGTAGAAGTGTAAACAACATTATCATCAAATATAGATTCCCCATACCTAGAATAGATGACATGCTAGATGAATTAGCTAGAGCCCAATGGTTTAGCAAGATAGACCTCAAGAGTGGGTATCATCAAATTAGGATGAGAGAAGCAGATGAGTGGAAGACAACCTTTAAAACTAAGTATGGCCTCTATGAATAGATGGTTATGCCATTTGGATTAACTGGAGCACCTAGCACCTTCATGAGATTTGAATGAAGTGCTAAAACCCTTTCTAGGAAGATTCATAATGGTATACCTTGATGACATCCTTGTATACAGCAAGGAGATAGAAGAAAATATAGGCCACCTTAAACAGCTGTTTTAAGTACTTAGGCAGCAGAATCTATTTGGAAAATTGGAAAAATGTTCGTTTCTCATGCAAGAAGTTTATTTCCTTGTATTCATAGTTGGTAGGCAACGAGTGAAAGTAGACCCATCTAAAGTAGAAGCTATTAGAACCTGGCCCACACCTACCAACATCACACAGGCTAGGTACTTTCATGCTCTAGCATCCTTTTATAGAAGGTTTATCAAAAAATTTAGCACTATTGTGACACTTATCACAAACTGCACAAAAGGAGGAATGTTTAGTTGGACTGAAGAGACACAACAACCCTTTGAGTGCATCAAAGAAGCTATGTGCAATCCACCTATTTTGAAACTACCTAACTTCAGCAAGCCATTTGAGGTTGAGTGTGATGCTAGCAACACAGGCATAGGGGCAGTCTTGATTCGGGAGGGTAGACCTATAACCTACTTTAGTGAGCAGCTCAAAAAAAGCAGAGTTAACTATTCAGCCTATGACGAAGAGTTTTATGCTATGGTGAGGGCCTTAGAACATTGGTCACATTACTTAAAAGGGCAACCCTTTGTCTTGCACTCAGATCATGAATCTCTTAAGAACATCAGTGGGCAAAGCAAACTCAGTGCCAAACATGCTAGGTGGTTTGAGTTTATGTAGAGCTTCGATTTTGTTCCCAAGTACAAAACTGGTAAATCCAACATAGTAGCAGATGCCTTGAGCAGGAGAGCACATTTGTTAGCCATCCTTGATGCGAAAGTTCTAGGTTTTGAGATGATAAAAGAGCAATATCCTACTGATCCTGACTTCAGTACCATATACCAACAATGCAGCCAGGCGCCAGCAGCCTCAAGGACTATTCTGTATCGAACAAGGATTTTTGTTCAAAAGTAACAGACTTTGCATACCTCAAACTTCACTAAGAGTGGCTTTGGTTAGAGAAGTGCATGAAGGTAGCTTAGGAGTACATTTTGGTATACAAAAGACCTTAGACATGTTAGCCAAACAATACTATTGGCCTAAAATGCTAGGTACAATAGGAAAAGTTATATTAAGATGTGAGGCCTACATTAAAGCCAAGACCACCTTTCACAAAGGGGAATATAAACCTCTGTCTGTTGGACAAAGGCCCTGAGAACACATTAGCATGGACTTCATAGTTGCCTTACCTAGGACACAGAGAGGCAGGGATGCAGTGATGGTTGTGGTTGACAAATTTTCCAAAATGGCTCATTTCATAGCATGCAATAAGGTTGATGATGCTAATAATATAGCCAAGCTGTACTTTGCAAAGACTGTAAGGCTGCATGGGGTCCCTAGAACTATAGTATTTGACAGGGATAGCAAATTTCTAAGCTCCTTTTGGAGCACCCTATGGAGGCTGCTTGACACCAAGCTCTTGTACAGTACATCTCATCACCCCCAAACTGATGGGCAAAATGAGGTGACTAACAAAACCCTAGGATCAATCCTAAGGACCCCTATAAAGAGGAATCTGAAGGATTGGGACCTTAAGCTGTGTCATGCAGAGTTTTCCAACAATATAAGTCCTAACTATGCTAGAAAGATATCACCCTTTGAATGTGTCTATGGAATGAACCCCATACTACCTATCTCACTAGTTGATTTGCCTTTACATGACATAATACATGGTATGCTAAACAACAGGCTGAAACCATGATGAAAATCTACAAGCAGACACAGAAAAACATTCAAAGAGCTACTGTAAAATTTCAACAAAAAGCTAACAAAAACACTACAGCAAAGAAGACAATCAATATTGGTGATTGGGTATGGATCCACTTAAGGAAAGACAGATTTCCCAAGCACAAGATAAACAAGTTGATGCGAAGAGTAGATGGACCACTTCAGATCATTAAGATATATGGAGACAATGCCTATAAGGTGGATCTTTCAGAGGAATATGGAGTCTCACCCATATTCAATATAGGAAACCTTAGACCCTACTATGATGCATATGAATTAGGGACAATTCGACCTAAAGATAGAGGGAATGAACCAAGACCAGCCTCTGGTCCAAACATCAATAACCCTGAGCTTAACCTACAGAGCAATACAATCCAAGAACACACATATGATTCCACAAATGAAATCTTGGACAGTGCAGCCTACACTACAATGGAAGATCAGCTCCCTAAAATCAGCCACAGGGACGTACATGGTCTACACATGAAAGGGAGAGCGTATGGTCTTAAGCCCAATTAAGTGAAACATGGGTCAAACCACTACTATATCAACTTACTCATTAAGCCAACAGAAGCCAGCAGAAGCTTAAATAGTCAAATAGCTTTCTGTTTCTATATTCTATTTTGTTAGTTACTTATATGTTAAATTCTTGAAGGCTCATCTTTATAGTCGTTGAGGTTAAAGGCAAAAACTATAAATATAGCCTTCCTCTCACTTTGTAATTCATTCATCAACTCTTTTCAATAAAATTTCAATCATTTAGATTTGTAGTGCGTACAACTACTTTTGTTTTCGTTTCTTATCGAAGCTATGTGGATTCAGTGATTCAAGAGAGTCACCCTTCTTCAAGATCAAAGATTGATCATTAACAGAAGTGTGAGGGATAGGCCTTGTGATCCAGTAGGGTGGTCAGTGTCTCATTCCAAGGATAGGCAGTCACCAAGGTTGTCTAGAATCAAGTCGCATTTGGGGTTTTTTGATCAAGAACACATTAGGTTTCTGATTTCCTACTTGTGTGAAATCAATGTTGGATTTCAGTGATCATCCTTCTTCTCCAAATTGGTGCAAACACACACATCCATGTCTGTGAAATTAAAGGTCAGTCTTTATCAATAATCAAACTTTCCAATTGCTTCTACTTCAACCGTATTGTCGTCTCCCACATAGATGTATCTTTCACCATCATTTGGTTTTCGAAAACTCAAGTAATCGTGCAAAGACACATTGATGTGAGTGGTTACACCAGAATCTATCCACCATGGGCGTCTAGGAAATGAAACTAAATAATCTCAAAACAAACCAAACGAAGAAGCATACCTTTCTTAGCACATTAAGCGTGATAATTGTTGCATTGATTCTTCATGTGGTTAGGATCTCCAAAAAAAAAATTTTCAACATTGGTTGATTTATCCTTTTGCTGCTTCCATTGAGAATTCTTATTTGTGGCCTTTTCCATTTAGATTTCGAGGTAAAGTCAAGATGAGCACTTTCAGTCTTTTCTAGCTTCAACCTTTCCTCTTCCTGTACATAATGTGAGATGAGCACATTTAGAGACCAAGTCTCTTTCTGAGAATTATAACTCACCTTAGACGGATTAAAACTTGCAGGATGAGATATCAAAACCATGTACACTATTAGATCCTTAGAAATTTCAAGGTTGAGTGTTTTTAGTTATCAAAACCATGTACACTATTAGAGTTATAGCTCACTATGTACACCATAAACACTGATAATAAATCACACGTTGACTATAAAACCTTCCTTTGGGACGATTAAATAATCACATGTAATCCTTATAATTATCACACATTTATCACTACTTGAAAAAAAAAATTTCACACAAGTATATTATTGGGTACCTTCTTTTAAGCCGATTAATAATAATATAATTTATATGAATCATCCTTTTATACTGTTAATAATTTAATTTCGACAAAAGAGGTCACTTTGGCGACTTATTATATCAACTAAATTACCTCCAATACATATAAAATCATACTATAATTAAACTTAAATTATTTTGAATATCCTATTTTACAATAACATTAAATTTATTGTAATACAAGGGCAATTAAAAAAAACAAATTTTACTAAAAGCCGAAGAGAGGCCTAGCAAAAAAAAAGCAATTTCCTAAAATAGTGGATATAAAAAACTTAATTCCAAAAGACCGTATTTCTCAAAACTAATTTCCTAAAATATCTCCAGTATTTGTGGATAATTAAACCATTAACCAAAAACATAGCAACTTAATAATAATTTTCTATCGGAAACATCGTGCCAATAAACTAAACAACTGAACACAAAACAACCACAAATCGTGGCAATAACCGATCAGAAAACTAAAACTAACAACTTAAACATTTCTGATCTAACCAAATCATTAAAGTTAACAATAAATTGAATTTCTTTGGAAAATGAAGAATTATCCAATTTCAGATGAAACCTCGAATTCCATTCAAAAAGCACTAAGGTTGCATAGGAAACAAGCATTTTATTTCAAATTATAGATTTCATTTATAAAATTATTAATGTAGAATTTGAGAATAACAAGATTTGGGAGGTTATTCTCAAATCTTTATCTTTAACCATATTTATAACATCTATGGATTTGACTCAAATATAAATTTAAAATTTTTTATTTGTCAAATATTAAATTTGAGTCAATTTTATATTTTCAAATGAAATCCTCATCCTAAACATATCATATAAGAATTTGTAAAGCAATATCATGCAGCGAAACCGTGGAAAGCATATTCCAGTAATTTTATTTTATGAACAGTCTGATTCCATTATATTGATTGCATCTAAAAATATAATCTATTTCAGGGGAATACTGAATACCACCGTAAAACACAACATAATTAATTGTGCTGTAAAATTGATTTTCATAAAAGCGACTGATTTTATGAAAAAAAAATGTTCTAAAAATCCAACATAAAGAGCAACTGATACCACTTGATGGAATAAAATGGTGAAAATCAAAACTAACAAACGGGATTGTTTATGTTGAATTAGAAGAACAAACGAAAAAGACAAAATTGAAGAATACATGATTCCATAGCACGGTAGATGATCTTGAAAATGAGAACGTTTAGATTTTCTAGATTAATACGTATTCCCTAAAGTGACGATCCTTGATGTTCTCACTTTTGATTCTCTCTGATAACGGGATGGCAGTAGAAAAGGAATATATTTAACCTAGGGACCAAAACTGCTATATATATAATAACTTGTGACTAGTATTCGGCTCATCATAGAACCTAGTCATAAAACGAGTCTCTACACATTTAAGGCACACAACCTATTGATACATTTAAACCTAAACCATTTAACTTTAATTAGATCACTTTAAGTAGGGCACAAAGACAATTTTAATTAATTATAACGATATATAAATATTTACATATAAGCCCAACATTAGACTTTGGTCCAACAAGACAGGACCTAAACATTTAAACATGCAGTGCGTAGCTGATTTGGATACAGTATAGTATCTTGTTCTTTCTTGTTTTTTATTTCATTGGCTATTTTGGTGCTTTTGAGCATGTGTGCAAAAGTGAGGTAGTTGATTGAGGACTAGGGATGGCAACGGGTCGGATCGGGTCGGGTCTAGGTGGACCCGGATCCGTTTTCAAGAAGAGGATCCGGATCCGGACCCGGATCCGCGGGTCTAATTTTACAAGACCCAGATCCGGATCCGTGGGTACTGCGGATCCAGTACCGGATCCGGGTCCAAAAACGGGTCCTATATTTATTTATTTTTTTTTTTAAATGTATTTAGATTGTAATAAAGCGATATTTATGGACTAATGCTAATAATACATATAATTTCACAATGAATCACCCAAAAAAGTATTATACAACTTAAAATTCTCTTTAAAATATCCAACAAACACATTCAAAATTTATCAATAAAAGTGAATCCTTCATGTTCTTCATACAATCTAATGTTTCCAATTTGTCAAATTTCTTCAACACTAATATCGTCAATATCCTACAAACCAAAAAAAATTAATTATTAGATGCAATTTTTAAAAATTTAAATATATGAAAAAGCACACACATAATGAGGAGATGATGAAAAAGCTTTCGGATTGCTTCAATACACTGAATGAAAAACAATACTTTCCAGTTCATTACACATAACATTCATTCATAAAATTAAGTTTGGCATTAATACATTAGTGAAAGGGAATAGAAAATACCAGTGGCAAAGAGCACAACATCTGCTTCAATTTCTTCACCGTGGTCAGTGAGAACTTTTACACCTCCATCAGTTTTTACCAGCTGTGGACATCCAAAAAATTCAAATTTTAGTAGAACTATTAAATATTCAAATCTGGCACGTAAATAACAAAGAGACAAATCTGGCAGTGAATAGTGATTAGTGATATAAAAAAAAAAAATTAAAAAAGAAACGGGTCCTTTAGATCCGCGGGTCCGGATCTGGGTATTTTTCCCAGATCCGGACCCGGACCCGTGAAATTAAACAGTATCCGGATCCGACCCGGATCCGATGGGTCTATATTTTTAGGACCCAGATTCGTGAAACGGATCCGGGTCGGGTCCAGTACCCATTGCCATCCCTATTGAGGACCTTGAGGTAGTAGATCAAATGTTGTTACTTCGTTGATAAATAAGAGGTGCTTAATAAGGTGATTCAGAGAATTATGGTCGAGTCATTTTACTAGTTAAGGATTTTTCTTTTCATCTTGCAACAGAAGTTTAATTTTAGCCATTTATAAAACGGATTTAATTTCTTTTCCGTACATGTAGGAGTTCTTTAGTTTACACGAATAAAAACAATTATAAGTAAGGCGATCCAGCGGACTTGGATTGAGATAGGACAATGTTAACTGGTCCGAATCATTAGCTCATTTGATAAGATTTGTTTTATCCATTAAAGTAAGATACATCAAAGATTCAAAGTTGAGGCTTAAGTTGAGTGAAGGAATTCGTTATGATTCCTTTAATGTTTGTTCTTTAATATGCTACTTAACCTAATTATTTACCTACTAAAAACTTATGTGCTTAGGTTTAGTGGTTTCTGACAAGAAATAATGCAATTATTATATGTATAAAAACATGCCCTTTGTGCTTTTTGATGTTGGTAATCAGCTATGACTAAAAGTACAAAGTGTTTATTTATTTATGTTGTTTGGTGAGAGGATAAAGTTTTCCGAAAGCTTCTTTGTGCTTTGGTAGTTGAACTTAAGCTAATCGAATCACAAAACTCAAAATTCATTCTACTTTGATTATTCATTTTTATTTACATTTGAATTTTTAGAAGTACAATTTTACCATTACTTATTTAAATATTTTTTCTGTTTCATTATATTTGCTATGTTTTACCTTTTACACAATCTAATACGCTATTTTAATCATTTATATTTTTAATTTGTTGTAAATGTGAATTTAGTTTTATTAATCAAACATATAAAATAAAGTTACATAAACTTAGTGGGTTACAAAACATATGACAAGTTCAAACATTTACTTTACATACACCTAATATGAACTTCATCATCGGGAACACCGTATATAGAACATAGTAACAAGAAGATTTTGTTTGTGAACTTAATATAAATTCTAGGCGTAACTCTCTTCCTAAAACATCATTTTCTTCCTACTACGGTGTTTGGGAATATAAACTGGAAATATGTTTTGAGATACAAAGAATTTCACTAAATTCTTAGCACAACGAAATTAGAAAGACATGAGAAAAACTTAAATGGAAGAAGAAACGAAAATTTAATTTACAATCGAGGATTGTAAGTTCTCTATGTAAAGTGTTAGAAATAACTTACACATGCCTTCTATATTTATAAAAAAGCATACAACCATTCATGAAGTAATATGTCACTTCATAAACCGCGACATCGATTCATGAATCAATGTCGATATTAAATCAATTCATCCCAATAATTCAATTAATATAACCATATCAACCGTAGGTAGTTATTTCATAACTAACAAAACCGAATAAAACGAACATTACAAAAACCAGCGCAAAAGTCGCGGGCCGCGACCAGGCCAATTCGCGAGCGGCGCGTAAAGTCGCGAGCTGCAACCTATGCTTATACCAAAACAGAAACTTTTTGCAATTTTAGGATATTGCCAATTAATTATTAATTTAATTAATTTATTTGATTTAATTAATTTATTATTTTCGATGACCATTATACGCTCTAAATGACAACAATCCTCCCCCATTTAGAGTGTATAATCCTTTTCCTCTTTCGCGATCCATAATCTCCAGCCCATTTCATGCATCAATGCCAATGTCCTTCCGGATTGAATTGACACCTAGTACCACGCATCTTCACAATTGATCATATCCCCTAATGTCCGTCCGGATTGAATTAAGCAGATATATCCAACCAATTGAAGGAGTAGTACACATGAAATAATTCATTAAACTCACATCTGTGACACCTTAAAGGCCATGTGTCCATATCTATTCATAAGTTCAATGAAATCATAACTATGCCCCTTGATTTCGTTGAGGCGACCGAACCCCGAACTTATATAGGTAGCTTCTCCTGGTTATCATGCTTTCGTAAATAAAGCACTCAATCTAGAAATCTTCAAAAACTCTAGAAATTAGAGACCTCGATGAATTACTCTACTACCTCGTTTTTCAACATCACGAGCAAAGCAACTAAGAATCACTTAAGTGTTGCTTTCCAACATCTGATGAGCGATCAATCCACATTGAATTCAAGACTAGATGTTTCTTCTAGCGTCGAATTGGGTTTCACTCATGGTGTTGAAGATTGGGCATTCCAATTTCATTAAACCATGAAATTCCTAGACTTAGTAAGAATACTTTGTCCAACTTTGAGCTTTGTTCACATAGTCAAGAAATGTGATCCCTTCTTTGATATGCCCTAATTTTCGGCTTTGCCTTAATTAGATGTCATGGCATTATCAAAGTTACACTCGACTATCAATACTTTATACAAGCCACTTGTCAATCACACTAGATTGTTTTGTGCACAACTTTGGCTTTAAACATCACAAAGATGAGTATCTTTAAACTATATTGTTTACATATTTTTCTAAATCCTGACAAATAACATTAATATCATAGTGGAATAAGTTAAAACTTTGTTTGTTCTTGGTGATCAAAACTTGGTATGCCTCCCCTACAAACATATATATACTTTGATCAACATAGAGAATGGCCAATTCACTAAAGATTAAACTCATTCTTGAGTACCTCTTCAACTTGAAGAACTTCCACTGTAAGATTAACTAAATCCATGGTACAACATAAGCATTTTGGACTATTCAAATAATTTTCCTATAAAGGAACTTTAAGTTGTAAGTAAAACTTTATTTGACAACTATAAAACAATTTGAATATTGTATAAGTCAAAATTACATCCAATTTATATAATCATTCTAAATATTTAGGAAATAGTTTCAACTAGAAGACATGAGGGTAAATTTTGGACGTTACCTTAAGTATATATAAAATACTTATTTATTAGTACTTAAACTTTTATGTTGAAATTCATTTAACATTTACCTCCCTATTCACTTCATAGAAGGAATATGACATATTACTTTGTCAACTTTACTTAAACAATTCCAAAATAAATATATCATAATTTACAAAAATATATGATACAACATACCATATGAAAATACAAACAATTATTTAATCATTGTATTTTCTGTAAACTTACTGAAATAAATTCAATAATCAATTATCATATTAAGTATAATACCACTTAATATACCTTGAACCTTATTACATGTTCATCAATCTTCATATATAATATGAAAATCTATTAATAACATATTGTTATACTTACTTGGAGATTAAATTTCTAAAGTTCAAACGTGATTCCCTTGATGAACACATTAATATTTACTTTCTTTTTAGAAAGCTTAAACTTATATGATAATAAGTATCAAAATAAATAATCATGGGTAAGCCTTCATATTAGTAATATGAATACAATATTATGAACTTTAATTTTGAAACCTTTAACAAATCCAAAACTTCGTTAAAAACTTTTTCCTTAATAAAACAAACTTATACTTTTCTCTTTTAGATATACATGCTTTATCAAAAGATTAGCAAATCAATCTAAAAAAGATCAAAATGTCATAACCATTTGTACAAACATGTAGATATTTAAACCTATCTATCATTGTAAATAAATTTCCAAATAAATGTTGCATCACTTAGTATTATAATCAAATATCATTGATATATAATATCCCTTGTTCTAATATATAAACTCATAGTAGATGTTATAAAAAATATAATCTTATATAGATGCATCCTTATTTTGAACCTTGAGATAGTTCAACGTAAATTTCCTTTCTACCAAAATAATTAGGACTTTTCTATAGAAACAAACACTTTAAACCAAGGAAAACATTTAATATCAACTTTAACTTTAATAGTTAAATTTTTTCTTATTGTCACACCAAATCTATTTGGCGTTTATCCGACAATAAAAAATACCTTAACATACCTATTAACCGGAATAAACTTATTTAGTACTTTCCTCCAAAATAAATTTTAGTATAAAATTTACATATACTCATCATGCAAATAATGCACATCATGAAAATCAACATAATAACATATTATGAAATTTTAATTACCATAATAAAATTATAAAGTGATGACTTATACTCTAGATCAAGAGTAACATATGAATTTCAATTAATAAATTAATCAATGTAGTAATAAATGAATTCATATTTTGCTTAACTTAACAAATCAACATTTATATATATATATGTATATGTATATATATATATATATATATATATATATATATATATATATATATATATATATATATATATATATATATATATATATATATATATATATATATATATATATATATGTATATATATATATATATATACATATATATATATATATATATATATATATATATATATATATATATATATATATATATATATATATATATATATATATATATACATATATATATATACATATATATATATATATACATATATATATATACATATATATATATATATATATATATATATATATATATATATATATATATATATATATATATACATATATATATATATATATACATATATATATATATATACATATATATATATATACATATATATATATATATATATATATATATATATATATGTATATATATATATATATATATATATATATATATATATATATATATATATATATATATATATATATATATATATATATATATATATATATATATATATATATAAGATTAAACCATCATATATATCGAAATAACACTTGACAAATTTGTCTTTATCATTTATTTGATATATAAAATTACTTATATCATCATTGTACTCATTTTACTTATAAACATTATGGAACTTAATGTAACAGACCCTTTTTCTTAATGTTAAATATTTTGACAAATTCAATAATTGTTTCGCTTTATTATTTTTAATGTCGTTTCGAATTTTATTCCAATCGTTCTTAAATTCTTGATTTTCTTTTATATATAATTTATTTCTCTTAAAATAAATTACCTAAATATTAAGTCTAGCTAAATTACCTACAATAACTTAATCTTTTTTAATTTACTATTTTAAATAATGATTAAAAAAACATATATATAATAATAATAAAATAAAAATAAATAAATAAAAAATCTATGTGTTGGCGGCAAGGTGGACTAGATGGCATGATTTTAATTTAGTCTTATCCCTAATTTCTTGCCCATGAAGGAAAAATTAGAATAATAAATAAATTTTAAAATCTTTAACCTATAAATAATCCAAAGCATACCATGGGTAAAGAAAAAAAAAAGAAGAGAAGGAAATCAAAAAAATTACTCTCAAATAAAAGCTAATTCCTAAAAAAAAACTCAAAAAACCCTAGAAAAATTGCTAAAAATCCTCAAAAATTTCATAATAATAGTATTTAGTGTTAATTATAGAAATTCAAGGGGAGGAAGCTAATTTTGTGGATAGAAATTCTACAACAAAGGAAATTGATTAATAGTAAAATTATCAAAGGTATAAATTCTTATATATATTTATTTACATAAAATTATGCCCATAAATTTTATGTGTGCTTATAATAAATAAATTAAATTTTCTGTAAATTTTGGTGAATTAATTCGTTGTAATTTAATTTATATGATTTATTCATTTTAATTTCCAAAAACCGCATAATCTGAAATAATTTTAATTAAAATAGTAAATATTAATATTTTTAAACGAAAATTTTTCTATACATATATATATATATATATATATATATATATATATATATATATATATATATATATATATATATATATATATATATATATATATATATATATATATATATATGAGATATAAATTGTGTATTAATTTCATGAATTATATTTGAGTATAAATATTATTATTAAT
>NC_080053.1:16302814-16317814 GCF_026212465.1 Amaranthus tricolor
ATTCTATCTTTTAATCAAGATTTAATCTTGACGCCATGCATCAATTTATATTTTGTCTTACGAATCATAAAATTAATAATAATATATTGTGGCAAATTAGTATTGACATAGGCAATAATATCACCAAACAACCTATTACAAAGGCCAACTTGCGTTGGTTTCTTCTCCATTGTTGTATAATTTTATTTCTAAGAATTGCTTATATTTGTATAAATATAATTGTACGGTTGACTGTTTTTGGACAAGTATAGGAAATATGAATTTCATTAAGGTAGCGTTTGAAAATACGAATTTCATTTGAAGTTTTGTAATTCAATTCAAGAAATTGAAATTATGGATTTAAATTCCAATTCCAATTCTTCAATCTCGTTTGAAAATCAAAGAATTGAATTCCTATATTTCAAATCCACATAGTTGTTTGGAAAATATTGGAACTGAATTCCCAAATTTAAATTCTATAGCATTGTTTGGATAACCTTGTAATTACATTCAACCAAAAATATTAAATATTAGCAAATAAAATGTATTATGACATTACAATAATCCGAAATTGTCACATTAAAAGTTATCTTAACATAGAATATCAAAAGTGTAACGTACAAACTACTCGTCAAGGCATAATAGTATCCAGTCGAGTTTCTCATCCTCCGGTAGTTCTTTCAACATCAGAAACTCGTCGGGATTACCATTCATAAACTTCTTTACTGCCCGCATAGTCTGAATCCTAGAAATGCCAAGCACTTGAGAAACAACAGCGTGAATCTCTTGAGAAGTGAGTTTCAAAGCGTCTTTAATCTTACTTTGCACGTACTCTCTAAATGACTCGGCAAAACTATTTACCGTCAGCTACACTATCCTTTTTCCGCTTGCGAGAGCTTGAATTAGTTGGATCCTTAGAAGAGCTTGTTCGTTCACAGATCGTCTCCCCCTCCATGGCATCCGCTGCCTCCTCGTGTTCTTCTGCACCATCCCCGACGGCTCTATCCGCACCAAATAAAGTGCAAATATCTTCCCAATTTTCTATGCACTTGTTGCAATAAGGGGCAGCATTTTTTTTTTTACCTACTCGATCACAATCCCAATTTAGCAAACGAAGAAGCAAATAAGCAATAGTAACACAATTTAGGAAACAATAATATTGGTACAGGAAGCACATTTGAGCAGATCAGATTCTTAAAGAACCAAGAATATGCAACTGGAAACAACTCAGAGTACAACTGTTATTTGGAGAAAGCCATCTATATATCATTTAAACTGAAACAACTCAGAATAAAAGGAAGCTATCTATAAATTATATACTCTAGTTAATCAATTGCACTGAGCAATAAGCAGTCTCGACCAAAAAACAAAGCAGTAATAAAAGGAAGGGATCAAATTTACAATGTCAGATTAAGTAGTTAATGATTGAGCATGAATTTAATAGTATTGCCGAAATCTCAGGATTCTATTCAAACTGACTACACTTAAAACATAATTGAGAAGGACACAGTATTCATTAGTCAATCAGCTTAAATTCATTTAACCATATTCAATTCATTCACTTGAAAAGAAATAAGTCCCTGTATAAAATCCTTAGCTTATTGAACACTGATTCGCTAAAATATACACAGGATCACATAATTTATGAAATATAATCTCCAAAGTTGAAACAGTATACCAGTATATAGCTAGAGTTCAAATTCTACTTCCACATTCTGGTGTAAGCAAAGAAATTAATACATAAGGATCTGCAATGGAAGTCCTGTTGTACAGATTCTGTGTGATATATACTGTCTTTTACTTCAAGATGTAACATATTTTAACTCATAGGCAGGGCAGAGGCAGTAATCTATACTCAATACAGGTCATGTTACTCTGCTCCTAAACTCACTAATCTTTACTAGTCAATGAAATATACAAGTAGAAACTCAGCCATACATACCTTAATATATTCTGTCCATTGAGCTAGATCTTTCATTGTGATTACGATCATTTTTTTTCATCATCCCGTTTAAATTTTGTATAAGTCTTGATGTCCGTGATGCAGCCATAGTGTTTCTTCCAAGACTTAGCTCGGTTTCTCACATGATCCACATTAAGTGCAATGCCTAACTCTCTCTTTAACTCATCAACAACAGCTTGGTAAGCTTGAGGCTTAAAGTCTCCATCTCCTTTTTCCTTGTTGTTGATTTGTTCTAACAAAACTCGAGTAAGAATGCCATCCATCTGCTTATTCCAAGACACATAGCTTCTTTTATTGCTTATTACCTACCAAAAACAAAACAACACATTTAGAAGGTTTCATTATCTAAAATTAATCACAAGTGTTGGCATATGAATACAAAACATTGTACTAAATTCACATTCACACACCTACACTACTAGAGAATAAAAATAACCATAATCAAGTAACCCCCCTTCGCTTGGTATTCTCGGAACATTTTTTGTGACATTTCATCTCTTAAGTTGTTCCATTGAGGTGAGGCTTGTGCCATTGAAATGAAATCCTCCCCTTCATCCTCCATTGTATCCAAAGCTTCTACATTTGATAAATCATCGTCCAACTCATTTAACAAATTCTCCTCATTCAAATTTTCTTCTCTAACAAAATTATGGAGAACAAAGCATGCATTTATGATTCTTACTTGTGTTTGCTTATCATAAAAGCTACTTTTCCTCAATATAGCCCACCTCTTTTTCAATAACCTAAAGGCTCTTTCAATAGTATTACATGCGGATGAATGACGCAAGTTGAACAATTCTTTGTAGTTTGTAGGAGCACTTCCTCTCCACAAGTTTAAATGGTAACGTGTACCTTTATATGGAGCCAAGAAGCCTTGTGCATTAGAATATCCCAAATCAACAAGAAAATATTTATCTGTGACAATAAAAAAAAAATTATATAAGAAAGTAAAATTATAAAGAATTATAATTTCAAGCTACTTGAGGTTTTGCTTACTCCTAGGAACTTTGAGACCATTAGGTCTTTGGAGGGCGTCCCCTAAAATGCGAGGATCAAAAGCCGATCCCTCCCAGCCAGGCAAAACATAATTGAACCGAAGACTTGGATCACATGTAGCTAGTACATTGGTAGTAATATCTCCTTTCCTATCTCTATATCTAGGTCGATCTTCGACGGGAACTGTCATCTTAATAAGTGTCCCATCAAGTGCCCCAAGTGCCCGCTCAAACCACTTCCACTTGTTGTCTCCATAATAAGTCACATTGAAATCTACTTTCTTGATATAATACTTGCCTATTTTCATCACAGCTTTGAGCACGGTATGGAATTGACGGCTTACCGTTTCTCCCGAACGAGTGAACACGGCACCAATAGTTCTATTCTTCAGATCATGGGCAAGAGTATGTAGAAAAAACGCAACAATTTCTATTACGGTCACATTCCTAGTAGTAACTAGGTCTCCTCTAGGAACTAAAACCTCGCATAACTTATCAAAACATCTCTGATCCATACGTAACTGCTCTTTACAAATCCTATCATTCATGAGGGAATCCAACCAATATGCTCTTTTAACTGCACGTTCATGTTCTTTCCAAGGTACTTCTTTATGCTAAAACCTATCAAACCATGCTCCTACTACAACCATATAAAGCCACTAACTATTGCAATTAGTTCCATTTCATCTTCATCGCTATCACTATTGTCATCACTAGTTCGGTTTCTAACAATAGAAACTTGTCAATCATGAGACATGGTATACTGAGACATAATATAACCAATGTTTAATTAATTAATAACATCGTAACATTAATAAATAAAAGCTTGTAGATGCAAATTAATAACTAAAACACAAGTATATTCTAGAGCCCAAAAAACAGAGTGAAGTGCAACTGACAGACCAAGGCAGATCAGAGGACCAAGACAGAGTAGAACAAATAAGAAATCAAATTTAAAATCCTTATTGCTTGGATAGAAGTATAGCATGTTGCGACACTGACATGCTCATACAACCAAAGAGCTACAACATGCTCACCCAAAGAACTACAACGTGCTCAACCACTATCAAAAAATTCAAGTTCCGAACTCCATTATTCAAATACTATTTTATTGAAACCTTTAATAAATTATAAAGTTTATGCTCAACATCTGATTGTTTCTGCAGGAAGCGATTTTAATAGCTTATGTAGACTTTTTGGTATTTGTGAGATGATCTCTAGGGCAGAATATCAGATCTCACAAAAATAATTGCATTAGAAAATCATATCTCACAAAAATAAACTAGCTAACAATACCTAAATCCACAATATTTTACAAATTGCAAGTATAATCACAACGAATCAGAATTAGTGAATGAAGAATTAGCGAATGAAGCAGATCAAACTTACTCGAAGATGGGAGCAGCAACAATGACGTCGAAGATGGGAGCAACAATGTTGTCGATGGGAGCAGCAATGATGTCGAAGAAGAGAGTAGCAAATGAATGTCGAAGAGAAGGGAGAAGAGCGAAAATATTTAGCCTGAATAGGAATTGAAATTAGGGAAGGTATGGGTTGGAAATAAAGAGTTTGTTTTTTACTTGGATTGGAATTGTGTTGGAATTGGGCCAATTCCAATTTCAATTTTTCAGCTTAGCCAAACAGTGGAATTGGGCCAATTCCATCAATTCAAATGAAATGGCCCAATCCAAACATACCCTAAAAGTAAAAATTCCTTTATGTAGTGTTTGGGAACAAATATTTCATTTCAAATTATGAATTTTAATTATGAATTTTAATTATGAAATCATAAATGAAGAATTTGAGAATGACAAGGTTTGGGTAGTCATTTTCAAATCCTCAATTTTAACTACTTTGAAAACAATGATGGAATTTGATTCAAATTCAAATTTGAAAATTTTTAATTTGCCAAACAATAGATTTGAACCAATTCTAAATTTTTAAATAAAATCATTGTTCCCAAACATAGCATTAAAGTGCCGAAAATTAATTATCAAGAGTTATATCAATAATTTTAAATTTTTGTGGACAAATTTACTATGACAAAATATACTTTTAGTGAGATATATTAATGACTTGTAATTTAAATGTCATTGCTTTAAATTTCTAATGGTATACATACTCCTCCTTTTCTTTTTGTTTGTCTATTTTACTTTTTGCACATATTTCAAAGCAAATATTGAGTCTTAATATCTATTAGTACGCTTCATAAAAAATTGTAAAAATTATATATTAAAATTTTTTTTATCAAGAAGAATTTAATAAAATTTCATATGAATGTATTTAGTCTTCAATATATACTTTAAAAATCAAATTAAAATTTTTCTCTCCTATTGTGGAAAAACTTGAACTGGACAAACAAAAAGAAACGGAGGGAGTTGTAGATTTAGTGATAGTTATTAAACGTTTTAGTAGCATAATAAAAAAAATAATACTAAAGTTTTTCGCGACATAGGATTTAGTGACATTTTTCATAAATGCTACTATAGACTATAATAACAATTATATATATATCACATTGTCACTAAAGATCAAGGAAAGAGTCACAAAATCAGTTATAGAATTTAAAATAAAAATTAATAATTATTATACTAAAAATATAAATCAGTGACATATTTTTCAATATTATTAAATTTTATATCGCAAAAAAGTTACTTCACTGCAGTGATTCTAGTGCACAATCAAACAAGATCATAAAACATTTCCTAAATTAGACATATGAAGTAACTTCAAAGGAACTCAAACTTCTCGCTCAAAATTATTTGCTATGTCAACCGAATGTGCTCTTACAAGGTATTAGAATTTTTGACTTTTTAAATAATAGTAGTATTTTATATTATTAATATTATTACTATAATCATATAGATAATTTTTTAAAAGAATTAATTGTAATTGAACTATATTTTAGATGAAAATATATACAAAAATTAATATAGAAATTATTATTTTTAAAAACTATATTAAATGAATATTAGATTTTATGTTACTTAGAGAGTAAGCATTAATTCCTAGGAAAGGTCATAAATATGATTTTTACTTATCTCTATAGGAATTTTCCTCATCATACTCTATAACCTAAAAAGTTATTCCCTCCGTTTCTAAAGTATTGCAATAAGTACGAAGTGAATATTACTTAAGGTTAGTGGTTGGAAAAATGATTTATTTTATGAAGGGTTGAAAGTTATGTGTGGATAGAATAAAAATAAAGAGTTAAATATATGTATTAAAATAAAAAAGAGAATGTGGAGTTACCGAATGAAATTGTCACAAATTTATGAGACCAACTTAAAAATAAAATTATACTCCTGCTTATGCTAGTTCTATTTGTTTTTGGACACTTGCTGATTGACTATTTCAATTCCAATTGTTGTTAATTATACTTGGTTAAAAAATATAAAAATGTGATGATAATAATAATAAAAGTTACATTAAGACGAATTAAGTACAATTTCACTTAACCGTGTTTTCATTTATAAATTGAGAATTACTAAAATGCGAACGAAAATTGAATAATAAAAAAAAAAACGAATATGACATTTGATAAGAGTAGAAGAAAGTAACAAATTATATGAAAGGCTTTATTATGAACAGTAGTACTTTGAAAAACTTCGTAAAATTCGAGATATCTTTCAATATAAAAATGTTATTTTAGAATTACTTCCTCTATTCGTCTAAAATAATACTATATTCTTTTTTTTCTTCTCGTTTACTTTTTGCACAGTTTTCATTATAACTTTAGAGCTTTAATATCTCTAAATAAGCATCATACAAAATTATAAAATATATATAGTAAAAAAAATATACATTAAGACAAATCTAACAAGATCTCAAATGAATATATTATATCATTTATTTATGTCTTAACAATCTTAATCAAATTTCTCTATGTAAAATAAAATATTTTAAACTAAACAAACATTAGCAAACGAAACGAAGGAATTACCATTTACGATGAGATTTTTAAGTTAAATGATGGGTAGGTCATAGGTGTAATATTTTGATACTAAATCCAAGAAAATGGGTGAATTTTTTTTTTTTGAGGATAGATGGCTATGTTGGGCCTATTGGCTATAAGACTCGTGCTACTATCAAGATTAAGACAGTTAATGTCATGTTATGTTGTAACCAATACAAATGGCATGTTTTAAAAGAGTTTAATACAAAAAGACTAAAAGGTCTGGGCCCATACTGATTGAGTAGCGAGTAATGAGTAGCATTCACCATCAATTTTTTTCATTTTATGGTTCTAATTCTAAACTACCAGACACCAGTCTACCAACAGAAGAAAGATGAAACTATGTGGTGAACAAGTCCTTAACCCCATTCCCCACATTTCCACAACCAACCAAATTTCGGTTTTCGTAAAAAATTTGCTGAACTAACCGACGTAATACTAGGGTAGCTCAAACCAAACCAATACTACTAATTTGAAAAGCACATATTTCATTACTATCAACCAACACAAATTACATTTTATGGATGCTGCTCAGCAGCTGATCCCATTCTTGCTTCTGTTAAAACATCATTACTATGAAATGCTGCAAACAAAAACTCCCCAACATCCGTTCTCTAGTTTTTCCACAACTAACCAACTTACCCCCCAAAAAATATAAAAAAAACGGATAACAAAGTACACAAGTATAATCCATCATACTATCGAATACTAAGCAAGGATTATATAATGCTTTTGTTTAAAGAGCAGCTCCAACCTGTGGAAGAGATCCAGGCACTTGCTTTATTGATCAAAAATATAATCAATGAATTCATAGATCATAGTCTTAACTCATCTTCCGCTTTGATGGCTTAAGCTTGGGGCTTCTCCCACTTGAGGGGCTTCACAACCTCCCAGGTGAAGTCAGCGTCATCCCTACCAAAGTGTCCGTAGGCAGCGGTCTTTAAGTACCTGTTACCACCCTTCAATAGGTCAAGGTTGATGGCGATCATACCAGGCCTGAAATCAAAGTTCTCCTTGACAATGTTGAGGATCTCTTTGTCAGGAATCTTTCCTGTTCCATAGGTGTCAACAAACACTGACAATGGCTCAGGGACACCAATGGCGTAAGAAATTTGAACAATGCAACGGCGGGCAAGCCCACTAGCAACAATACTCTTGGCTGCCTGCCTGGCAATGTAAGCACCACTTCTGTCAACTTTGGTTGGGTCCTTTCCAGAAAAGGCACCACCACCGTGGGCACCCCAACCACCATAAGTGTCGATGATGATCTTACGTCCAGTAAGACCAGCATCACCGTGAGGTCCACCAATTACAAAACGACCAGATGGGTTGAGGTGGAAGATGGTCTTCTCATCAAGGTACTTCTCCGGGATCACGGGCTTGATCACATGCTCCTTCAAGTCAGCGGCAATCTCATCATTGGTAACTGTCTCATCATGCTGTGTTGAGATGAGGACGGTGTGAACACGGATGGGAACCATAGCACCATTCTCATTGAAGTACTCAACAGTGACTTGGGTTTTGCCGTCAGGCCTCAACCATGGGCAGGTACCATTCTTACGTACCTCTGTGAGGCGGGCACCAAGCTTAGTGGCAAGGACATGGCTGAGAGGCATCAACTCAGGAGTCTCATCGGTGGCATACCCAAACATATGACCTTGGTCACCTGCACCAATATCCTCAGGACGCTTGGTAAGATGACCGTGGACACCTTGTGCAATGTCAGGACTTTGCTGCTCAATGTAAACCAAGACCTTGCAGTGATCAGCATCAAGACCCACATCATCGGAAACGAATCCAATGTTTCTGCAAGTCTCACGAACAATCTTCTCGTAATCTACATTAGCCTTGGTGGTGATTTCACCAAAGACCATGACCAAGTTGGTTTTTGTGCATGTCTCACAAGCAACCTTGCTCTCAGGGTCTTGCGCAAGGCAAGCATCAAGCACTGCATCAGAGATCTGATCACAAAGCTTGTCGGGGTGTCCCTCGTTCACGGATTCGGAGGTGAAAAGGAAGGTGTCAACTGGGGCGGCCATTTCTCAAGCTGTACACCAACAAAAACAACACAACCATCCACATCAACACAAGAATCACATCCAACACCAAAAATTAAACATGTATCCTATTAAAACAACAAACCGAATCAATTCAAGATAAACAATATTGCATCTTCTACTCAAATCAGATAAGAAACAACTAGCAAACATTTAGGAAGGATAAAAAGATTAGGTAGTTCATTACAAAAAGTTGTTCGCCCACTTACTCTGCTGAAATCTTACTCAGCGTACAGGAATAGATCCCCCGACAAAGTGACAATATTCCCTATATCAATAACTGACTACCGACGTTCTTAATTTCATTTTAATCAGCTCAAAATCAACAAGGATCGAATCTTTTCAATCTTTATAAACCAACGTATCATTTTTCATTATTAATAATTAAAAATAAATATAACCCCCCCTTCCCACTCCCAGTTCCAGCTCCAATAGTTTAAAACGCGCACCTTCCCAGATCTAATAAGCTAACAATGTTTTCATTTCAACAACCGACGAAACCTAGCTATTATAATTCTAAATTTTAATTAACTACACAACCAATAATCAACTAATTTGTTCAACTCAACAAGTAAAACCCTGATCAACTAATTCTGATTCAACCATTTCAATTCAAAATTACTTCATCAACCTACAGATCTAATGCGAAAAAACAAGATCTAACAGAAAACCGAACAAATCAACATAGTCATTCAGCATTTCGTCAAAACCTAATTAGATCTACAAAATTACTCGATTAATTGGCAAAATCCAAACAAGCATCATAACGTCATCAAAAGTAACAATCAAAAATTGATAATAGTAATAATTCCAATCCAGATTCAATGTTACCTGGAGAACGAAGAAATTGAATCCCCGAGTAAGCAAAGAAGCAAGAGAGAGAAGAGGGAGAGTAGAGTAAGAAAGTCCGAGTCTTGTTATAAATATTTGCAGACCGGTGTAAGGCGAGTTGGAAGGATAGACTAAGAAGGGTATTTATAGAGAAATTACGAGGAAGAAATATTGTAAATCTAATTCTCATCCGTTGGATCTTTGAGGTGAAATTAACGGGTACGATTCGGTGGGGTCCAATGGAATTTTGGGTGTTTTTTGGAGTGAATTTATAGTATTGCCCCTGGATCTGCGGTTGGTTTACCAACCTTATTTGGCGGCTTTGAGATGGGTTTGGGTCAGTGATGAATTAAACGGTGGCGTTTTGGGTGGTATATAAATTTTTTGTTTTGTTTTCATTTTTTGATAATTGAATCTGGACTATAAGACAGCTACATACAATATAATATTAATTAATGACAGTAAACCGTGTTTGCTATGTTCAATGTGGATTTTGATTTTGTTATTGTTTATTACATTATTATTATTATATTATTATTATTATTATATTTTCTATTAAATCGATATTAGTGGAATTAACTTTGCACTTTCACTTCTTCGATTTTTGCACAATGAGGCAAAATTATTTTATAAGAATGATATTCATAGCAGTAAGGCTCAAATACAACGAGATAAATAATTAGAAGTATGACAATCATGCATTAAATAGTGATAAATTTTTATATTAATGTTATTTAAGATAGCACTCTACTTTCAAAGCTAAAATGATAACCAAAAGCGTATAGGTGTTAATTTGTGTTATCAAATTGTTTTAGATTAGTTGTTTCGGGTTGGATAATATTGAATTATTTGTCCATATTTGATTTTTATATTATTGTAAATTCATTTTAGAAATCTTGTCAAAGTGAGAGTCGGTAATATAAGGTTAGGTAAATATCGGGTCAAATCTATTTTTGACACGGCTACCAAAAAGTTACTAGAATACCTTTTTACATCATCATCCCCATATCTAAGCCAATATTTATTTTTTATCAAACACTTATAAACCAATATTTTTGGCCAGTCAAATCAAAATTTAGTTTCGGGTAACAGCTTCACCCAATGGTCATTTGCTACACTAATAACCGTTAAAGCTATATAAATTGTAGTATTTCATAACTCAGTTATTTTTTAATAATTTGTGAATGATTTGCAAAAATAGAGTTAGAGAAAATAAAATTTCTCAATTTAGCGTTCATTAAAAAAATTCTCAAACTAAAGTTGTAGGTAATAAAAGACCTAGATTTTTTTTGATTTGGAGACTTCTATATTTACCGAATTGTTGGTGTTTTTGTAAGGAGCTAGATATTTGGAGACTTTAAGCCATGGTTTTATTAGAAGTACTTAAAACTCTTATTTATAACCCAAAAATAAATTGATAATTGTTGTGATTAGTGTGACTTGAGTTCACATTTGATGAGGTGCATTCATGTGTGACCTTTAGAATGGAATCCCATGAATGTGGTAATGTGGGTGTATTAAGTTAAGTTTTGATGATTGATTTATGATGGTGATTAAGTATGGATTAATAAGGTAATGAAGTGTGAGAGTTATGGGACTTAATGAAGAAGTGGAAAGGTTGATTTAAGATGCTCTACTATGCAAGTCGAGCAATACTGTCAGAAGCCTCTGAAGAGCCGCTCGACCAGCTCGCTCGACCAAGCGAGCTCCAGGATGGGTCGAGCGAGCAGACAGAATGCAACCAGAAGCTTCTTGAAGTCCGCTCGACCAAGTCGCTCGACCGAGCGAACCCCTGTTTTGGTCGAGCGAAGTCTCTGATACTCTAGAATATTGTTTTATGACTTTTCATGTACTTAGGGATGTTTCATTATCATTTAATCATAGCTTTAATGTACTTAATGTTATTTAGTATGATCTCTCCTATAAATAGAGAGCTCTCATTCATCAAAAAGGAATCCACAAAATACACCCCAAGCCATACACTAGCCTATATCTCTTCTCTATTGTAATTCTCCATATTTGAGAGTTCTTTGAACTCCTTTTGATAATATAAGAGATACTACACACCGGATGACGTAGCCTTAGTTAGGTGAACCTCGTTAAATCTTTGTGTCGTTTTATTGCTTTATTTTCTCCTACAAACATTGATAGCGTAATTTGTTTGTCACTAAAACTTCATACACTCGATCTTGGCAATATTAAATTTTGAAACACATTATTCGAACTCAAATACATCGTCGTTTTCAATAATAAAGATAATAACAAGTCAATTAAAAAGTCAACAACCAACAACTAAACATCCTATTATCCATCTATACGCTTAGGCATGGCCACGGTCCGGGTTGGGCCGGTTCCGTTCCGGTTCCATTTGGAACCTGTTGCAACCGGTTCCGGTTCCGGGTGGTTCCAAACGGTTCCTTGGCGGTTCATGAGGCGGTTCCAACTCACGGGACGGGTGGGTCGGACCATCGGTTCCATTTTTATTTTTTCTTTAAATATTTATATAATAAAAAAATACTATAATATTGCGGACGTACCTTTGATGATTACTTGATTATTAGCGAAATTCATTGCTTGTCAAGTTGTCATCGTTATTAATATATTTACTAAAAATAACGAAAAAAATAAATTAATAAGAAACGAATCAATGATAATGTCGATAAAGATGATTAATAAAAAAAGAGGGAGAAAATGGACTTAAACCTAGTACCCAAAGGAATACTAAGCTGCCTACGTATCCCGAAAGAATCAAAGCCCACGTAGTTCTTTGTCATACCTTTTATTTATAGTTGTTGAATGTTGATTTATTGTTGTCCGATTGATCCTATTCGTCTTCGTCATCATCATCTGGTTGGCTAGATGCTTCCGCTGACTCTCCTCTTGACGATGATGTAGATGTATCCATCATCATCCATGGATCATCATCGTCGTCTTGATCATCATCATTCCTTAGTCCTTGTGTTGGAATCTCTGCTTGATCCCAATCTTTCTTGCAAACACATATTTGAATACTATGTGGAGCAAGACGAGATCTCTTTTCGTCTAAAACTCTTCTACCTGCACTAAAAGCAGACTCCGACGCAATTGTTGACGCAGGAATTGCAAGGATATCCTTTGCAATTCTCGTTAAAATGGGAAATTTTACAGATTTTTCTTTTCACCACTCTAAAATATTATAGCTACCTTGGTCAATTTCAAAGTGGTGTTTAAGATAACTATCTAATTCTAAATATGAGGTGGAGGGTGAAGAAGAACATAATCCTACAAAACTATCATCTTGACTCATTATATTAGCTATTACTGAATTATAATAAGAGGGACGTGCCGAAACGCTAGCACGCCTAGACGTATCGCGTTTTGGGTTATATACACTAGCGTAATAATCATAGAGTTCTGCTAAAAGTTTTTTACATGTTCCAACATAATTATGTACATCAGTAGGCGGGCGATCTAACGATTGGTAGTAAAATCCTATTACTTTAGTAAGGACTTCTGTTTTAAAACATGGGTCTAAAATGGTTGCCATTCCATAAATATAAGGAAAATCGGAAAAATATGCCTTCCATTTTTCCATCATATCTGCAAGAATCGGCTTCAAATATGGGTTAGTATCATCATGCGTATGTTTAAGGAGATGATAAAAAATAGTAATACACTCACTTATTACTAAGTGAACGTTCGGTTCATAAACATATGAAAAAATCTTAGTTGCGTGGTCAAAACGCTTCTAATATTTTATGTACACCTATAGCTAATTCCCAAGTGTCATCAGCTATATAGCTATCTGTACACTCACTATACAGTTGTGTTATAACTGGACGATAAGCAATCGCCTTTCTTAATAAATCGTTGGTTGAGCCCCAACGTGTAGGAGTATCTAATGACCAATACACTTTTTTTAGCTGATATTGGTCACATAATTGTTTATATCGTCTCTTTATCTTTCCAATCCTAAGCCACTTCACTATATCTCTAATTGGATCTAATAAATCGCTTAATTGTTTTATACCTGCTTGGCAAGATAAGTTAACTATATGCGCACAACAACGTATGTGTAATAAGCTACCCCCAAGAATAAAACTAAAAGCAGGTTCGTTGAACAAAAGTTCTATACATTTAATGTTAGCGGTTGCATTATCAGTAGAACAACAAAATATCTTATCTAATAAGTTCCATTCTCTACATATCTCTACTAATCTATATTTTATGTTTTCACCGGTATGTCTTTCTGGCATTCTCTCAAAAGCGATTATTCTTTTTTGAATAATCCAATTTTGATCTATCCAATGTGCTATTACACACATATAAGATTCTAAATGTGGGGGAGCAGACCAAATGTCAGTTGTTATGCTAACCCTACCATTAAAAGATTTAAACATTTCAACTAATTCATAGCGCATTGATTCATATAATTTAATTGTGCGTCTTTTAAGAGTGCTCCTAGGGATTGCTCTATATTGTGGTTGCAAAGTTTTTCTAGTGAAACGCTCGTGTGTCCTACATTCACCGTGGTTAAAAGGCAATTCATCACAAATTACATACTTAGAAAATTCATCAATCATATCATTACGATTATATTTAAAAGGCATACCTGTGCTGGGAATGTCCCACTGTCGGCTTCCACTTGTGGTCCCGCTGCCGCTTGCTGCATGAGTTTCTTTTGTGATTCCATGCTTCTTTGCCAAATGTTTGTTAAAAGATCCCGTACCACCACCTAACACGTATTCACAAAACACAATAAATAAATTTTTATAAAATATGAATATATAATGTATGTATAAAAAACTTAAAAAGTATTTACCTCTGGCGAAACTGTATGCAACTAAGGGCTTTATTCCTTGACTTTCACAAATTTGACAAGTGCATAAGAAAACAACTGGATTGTCGGTTGGTTCTTTTGTAAAATACGACCACACATGTGAAACAGCTCTACCACCAAGAGGTGGCATTGCCGGAAAAAGTTGTCTTACGGGTTCATCTTCATCTAAATAAATAATTTAAAATTATAAAACTATAATTAAATAAATAAATAATTTCAAATTTAATTAATTTGAAGAATAAAATTATAAAACTAACCGATAGTTTGGAAATTGACTCGTTTACCACGAGCTTGTCTTTGTAGTTGTTCTTGTAGTTGTTCTTCATGTGATCTTGTTGATGACTGTCGAGATACATGTATCCCAATAGGGGTCGTTGGTTCCTCTTCTTATTCTTCTTCTT